>NW_006400087.1:2160191-2162754 GCF_000299155.1 Elephantulus edwardii
CTGTCACCAAGCCCATGTTTTCCAACTACTGATTCTTCTTCTCTGTTGCCAACTTTTGCATTCCAGTCACCCATTATTATCAATGCATCTTGATTGCATGTTCGATCTATCTCAAACTGTAAAAGTTGGTAGAAATCATCTGTTTCTTCTTCTTTGGCTGTGGTTGTTGGTGCATATAACTGAATGATAGTGGTATTCACTGGACTTCCTTGTAAGCGTATGGATATAATCCTATCACTCACGATGTTGCACTTCAAGATGGATCTAGAAATTACATTTTTTACTATGAAGGCAACCCCGTTTTTCCTCATCTTTTCATCTCCGGAGTAATATATCATATGATCAATCATCTGACTCAAAATGCCCCATGCCAGTCCATCTCATCTCTCCAATGCCTAATATGTCAATATTTTTTTAATAATTAATTTATTTATTTTTCATTACAAGTATGAGTATGTTTGAAATATGATCTATTGCTGCTATCTCTATCACAGATATTTTAATGTACAATGGTGTACAGAAAATACACTGCTGTAAGGAAAGCCTCACAGGCAATTCAATTAAGCTATTCTCCACATAAAAGCCCATCTCTTCAGAACTAGTCTTTTAATTTGCCTCTGAAATGTAAAGAATGCCTGTGATAATTATTTTTGTGGGTCTTGTGTGGAAAAATGTAGACAGGATTTGTTTTACTTCTTGCTCTCATTTCTCCACCTGAAAAGAATTGAGTTTGGACTAAATGTTCTCACATCACCACCCTCTCAGAAGGGTCTGTCTTGAGTCAGTATGTGTAGGAAAGTAATGCATGAAAATATCTGAACACACTCAAATAACCTGCAGAAGGAACAGGTCTACTCATGAGACTCCCCGGTGGAAGAGAAAAGAGTTAGTCAAAGATAATGAGAGCGAGAGAGTATTCAGAGTAGACCAGGCTGTTTCACATAGCTGATAACAACTTGCCACCATGACAAAGGACTAGGTCATGAGGCTCACTAACATGGCAAAGGGGTGAGAAAAGTCAAGCTGAGGCCTTTGTTCTGCAGTGTGTCATTACTTTACCTTGTCCACATGACTTTTAGACTTCACTGAAAAAGATACTCAATTGTAGCCTTCAGCCCTCTCCAATAAATATTTTTAAGAACAAAGTTCTTAAAAAATTAATAAAGATCCTTCCAAGCAGGCACTTTTTTTTTTCTCCTGGTGCTCTACTTTTATTACATCTATTAACTAAGAAAAGGGAATGGCAAACCCTACAGACATAGACACAGCTTTATAAGTCCTACTAAAAGTATAATCATTAATCTATACACAACCAATCATCTTTTCTATACAATCTTTCCTCTAATTTCCAAATTACAAGGGAGCTTTGGTGGCCTCGTGGTGAGGAACTGCTCTGCCAACCCAAAAAACATGGTTCGAAACTACCAGCTGCTCAGCACAAGAAAGATGGGTGAACTCCTCTTGGGCAATTTAGTCTCTCTCCCTCTTTTCATTTTATTATAATGAACGTTTATGTAGATTTTGGATTTTCACTCATTCATTGTTGCATTTTTCTCCCTGCCCCCCCATTTACTCTTCTCTTGAAAAGTAAAAAAAAATTTTTTTTCATTGGTATACAATCCCCTCCCACACCCCCACCAGCCCACCAAGTACACTCCACTATGCAACCTTCATTCTGGACTCTTGTCATGACCATAATACTCAATCATGTATCATCATTTTTAAACTGTTCTCTCCCTCATCTGTTTCAATGCAGTATACATAATTTGTACAATTTTTCTCAGTCTCACCCCATCTCTGATGTCAGTCCCATTCTAAAACAGGGGCACTATGTAGTATTTGTCTTTGTGTGACTGAGATATTTCACTCAGCATAATTCCCTCCAGGGTGATCCATTTAGTGTAATATTGCATGAGTTCCTTGTTTTTCAATGCATCGTAGTATTCCATTGTATGAATATACCAGAGCTTCTCTATCCATTCGTTTGTTGATGGACACTTAGGTTGTTCCCAACTCCTTGCTATTGTAAACAAAGCCACAATTAACATGGGTGTGCATATATCTTCCTGGGTGGCAGTTATGGTTTCTTTAGGGTATATTCCTAGTAGAAGAATTGCTGGGACAAATGGTATTTCTATTTGCAACTTTTTGAGAAAGCGCCATACTGCCTTCCATAGTGGTTGCAGCATTTTACACTCCCACCAACAGTGAATAAGGGTTCCAGTTTCTCTGCAACCTCACCAGCAATTGTTTTTTGTAGGTCTGTTAAATTTTGGTATTCTTACTGTGGTGAGATGATATCTCATAGTTGTTTTGATATGCATCTCTCTTAGAACTAGGGATTTTGAACATTTCTTCATGTGTTTATTTGCCATCTGAATGTCTTCTTTGGTGAAGTATCTCTTCATATCCTGTGTCCATTTTTTTATTTTATTAAATTTTATTAGTTTTAATGAACATTTACAGGAATTTTGGGTTTTCATTCCTTCATTGCTGCACCATTCTCGCTACCCTCCTCCTCAGTTTGTTCTTCTTCCCCGCCATCTGAAAGTCTGTTTTAATT
>NW_006400087.1:2171761-2178588 GCF_000299155.1 Elephantulus edwardii
GGGTGATGTCTGGATCCAAGGTAGTGCCCTGAGGTCACAGGGCTGTGGTGGGGGTTGAGATGTGTGGTTGTGGAGCTGCAAGGGGGGTGGGGGAAGGGGAGGAAAGCAAGGGACTACGGGGCAAGGAGCGCAGGGCTTGGACACTATCACCAAGTGGTGGGGGCGGGGTTTGGGCGCTGCTGGGGGTTTATGCAGCAGCATCCTGTGTGTTAAGGGTCACACAGGTGTGGGTTGCAGGGGAGTCACACAGTGTCGGGTAGTCTTCGTTCCTCTGGGGTCTCACAGTCTTCGCTCCTCTGGAGTTCCGTGGTAGGTGGCTGGCTGTTGTTCTTCCCGGGTCTCTTCCAGGTCCCTCTCGCAGTGGAACCCCGTCTGACGGCGGCGTTCTTTTGTCTGGCGGCAGTGTTCTCCTGTCTGGGTGCCTCGCTCTCGGTCCTGTGTCCATTTTTTAATTGGGTGATTTATCTTTATCTTGTGGTGCTGCTTGAATATTTTATAAATTCTAGATATAAATCCCTTATCTGACATGTCATTACGAAATATTTTTTCCCAATCTGTGGTTTCCCTTTTTACTCTGTTGGAGAAGTTTTTAGATATGCATAGGAATTTGATTCTTACAAGGTCCTGTTCATTTATTTAATCCTCTCCTGGCTGTAGATTTTTCAGGATGCTTGGAAGACTGTTTATGTTGTGGATTAGGACTTCTAGAGTTCTTCCAAGCTTTTTTTTAATGAAGTTTATAGTCCTTGGTTTTAGTCCTACATCCATGATCCATTTTGATTTGGATTTTGTGTATGGAGTGAGGTGTGGATCTTGCTTGAGTTTTTGACAGGTAGTTTTTCAATTTTTCCAGCACCATTTGTTAAAAAGGTTGTAATTTTCCCACTTAACTGATTTCATCTGTCAAAAATCAATTGATCATAGGTAGATGGGCTGATTTCTGGATTTTCTATTCTATTTCATTGATCTATGTGTCTGTCATTATACCAGTACTGCACTGTCTTGACCACCACGTCAGTGTAGTAGGTTGTAAAATCAGGGAGTGAGACGCCTCCTACCTTGTCTCTCTTTTGAAGGAGTGCTTTGCTTATTTTGGGCCTCTTTCAATTCCAAATGAAATTGGAGATTGCCTTTTCCATCTCGTTGAAGAATGGAATTGGTATTTGTATTGGGATTGCATTGAATGTGTAAATTGCCTTGGCAGTATTGTCATTTTCACACTATTTAGTCTTCCTATCCATGAGCTGGAGCTTCCTGACTAAATCAAGCCTGGAAGCAGGAGCAGCATCCGCTTCCGAACGGCTTGCCTCCAGAAACTCTATGTAAGAAAAGTGCTCAGGCTGTTTGTTCATAGGGTCGCTGTGAGTCGTCTACGACTCGATGGCATTAAACAACAATAACAATGACGACGACCAAGAGAGAGCTACGTTGGCCTAGTGGAAAAGAAGCTGTGCTACCAAGCCAAGCCGGTGATTTTCATCTGTGGCTCTCGGCCAGGTTCAAATTGTCTTCCTGTCAAACATTCTTCTAGGTGGTATAGCACTGGTCTGTGCATTGCTGTACAGAGGTACCTCGTGGTTGCTATGATGCTGAAGACTGTGATAGGATGTGCCAATCGTAGTAATGGGCACCCATGGTGGACAGTGTTGGCTGGAGCTTCCCAACTAAATCAAGCCTGGAAGCAGGAGCGGCATCCACTTCCTAAATGGCTTGCCTCCGCAAACTCTATGTATGAACAGTGCTCAGGCTGTTTGTTCATAGGGTCGCTATGAGTCGTCTATGACTCAATGGCATTAAACAACAATAACAACAATCCATGAGCAAGGGATATTCTTCTGCTGCTCCAGGTCTCTTTTTGTTTCTTGTAGTAATGTTTTGTAATTTTTCTTTGAATAGATCCTTTGTGCTTTTGGTTAGATCTACTCCCAGGTATTTAATCTTCTGATTAGCAATTTGGAAGGGTATTGTTTTTCTAAGCTCCAGTTCTGTTTTCTCTTTGTCACTATAGAGAAATACAACTGATTTTTGTATGTTGATCTTGTATCCTGTCACTTTGCTGAATTAGTCAACTATGTCCAGTAGTTTACTTGCTGAGTCGATAAGGTTTTCTAAGTATACTATCCTATCATCTGCATACAGAGATAATTTCACGTCCTCTTTGCCAATTTGGATACCTCTTATTTCCTTGTCTTGTCTTATTGCTATTGCTCCTGTTCTCAAACGGAATGACTTTAATCTCTCTCCATTGAGAACAATGTTGGCTCTCAGATTTCCAGGCAGGCACTTTAAAAAGTGCATGTCCCCTTTAAAGTCATTCAAGCCAATTCTGGACCTCCCTGATGGCTGATAGAAACACTAGACTGAGGAAGACACTCAGTAGTGGTCTAAGGGGTAAGTCATGTGGTGTTGACTCATGTAATAACTTACTTTCTTCAATTAATAATAATAAAATAGATATGACACTTAAAATAAAAGCATTCCTGATAATAGTAGTAATCATATTAAACATAGCAATGCTACTATAACAAAAGTCTGGTTTAATTTATTAATTAGCCTTCTCCTTTTATCAGGAATTCACCATCAATTTATGTCTTAAAGCCTTCATCGGGGTTGGGGGGAACCTAAGAAAATATGGGCTAAATAATGTATACTGCATTGAAACAGATGAGGGAGAGAACTGTTTGAAAGGAATATAGGATTACAAGATTACAGAAAAAGAAATGCATATTAAAGTGGACTGTGGACTGGGGTGGATTGTATAACAATGAAAGAATTTTTTTCTTCATAGAGAAAAATGAACTGGGGAGGGGTGGGCAGGGAGGAAAATGTGCAATAATGAATGAATGGGGAATAATTAAATAGAACAAATAGATAGATAGATAGATAGATATAGATATAGATATAGATATAGATATAGATACACACATTGCATTAAAAATCATTAATAATAAAAAAGTTTAAAAAATAAAAGAAAAATTTTTAAATGCAGGAAAAAGACCTGTTAAAAATGTTTAAAGTTTTTGGTTCCCGAACAGTAGTTACTGACTCATTTAGAGGAAAGTTTCTTGACAGAAAAGTAAAATAAGTTATATTTATATAACTTATACATTGTCAGCTAGAAGGTTGGAAATTCTAGAAAAAAATAGCTGGCTGCTGTAATTTATTCACTCTGAAGGGGAAAAAAGTTTTTCTGATTGAAGCGAAGCAGTCTTATTTTTCCTTTGTGGCCTTGGTGATGTCAGGAGGGACTAAGAATACCTTGATATTCTTCTCATGTATCAATGAGGGATGGGGTCTTGATGTACTAAATGCCGATACTATGTGAAGGCTGTGGTTATTAGGTGCTGCAGACTCATAGCTATGCAATGCATGACAGAATGAGACACAGCTCAGTCCTGTGTCATCCTCACAATCCTTACCATGTTGGAACCCAGTGTTGTAGCAACTGAGTGAATCTATCTCCATGAGGTGGATTACTAGCTCTCTACTTTACACGTCATGATATCCTTCTCCAGGAATTAATCCTCCATGAATTCCTTCTTCCATAGAAGAACTTAAATGTCTCCCTAGGGCAGTCACCACTTGTCTGTTGGTGGAAGGCTTTGCAATGCTGTGATGCTTAATAGCTTTAAGTAGTTTCCAGACTGAGATAAGAAAGGGTTGGAAACCTGCTTCAGAAGTTGTTCCTATGGATTACAAAGTTTGTTCCAGCTGGATTATGAGTTCATAGCATGTTAGAGACTGTTTTAATGTCCAGTAACAATGACAACAGTGGTATAGAGGAAGGAAACCACAACAACCAAACACATTTCAAACAGGAAGAAGGACTATTTGCAATTTAGAAAGAAGAAGATTGTCATTTTCTTGTATTTCTGGACTGAAAGCCAAAGAGATGTAGAGTCTATGATGAGGACTGAGACTCAGTAAGCCACATGAAGAGAGAAGCAGTGTTCTGTCATAAAGTGCACACTAGTCAAGAGAAATCTAGCTTTTGCCTGAAATCTTCACCTGAACTGCAAAAGGCCTTTTGAGGATGTCATTATTGTCATTTCCAGTCACTGTCTTCCATTTCCATCCAATCAGGCATTCATTCAATGTCAGTGTTCTTGTTTAACCTCCCTTCTCTTGTCCAATCCATCAATGATGCCCACTGTCTGAATATGGCCTATTTCCCCTTGGCATGGAGTTGAATTAGCTCACTTGAATCCATCTGTGGCAGAGCAGCACTGCACCCATATAATTCCTTAACTGTCATCTTTACAGACACAGATCTCTCAGCCTGTCTTCCACAGCATCACTGGATGAGTTTGAGTTGTGAAATTTATGGAGCTCTTGTGATCTACTGGTAAGAAGCTGTGCTGCAATCTCGATGCCATGCAGTTTGAAATCACCAGCTGTTCCACGGGAGAAGAATAGGCAATCTCCTCCAATTTTATTAACTTCCTGTGAAAACCTTCTGAAGGGTCAGTTCCAACTTGATGGTACACAATAACAACAATAATAAAAATAACAAAAATAATTTGTCACCCAGGATCTTACACAGATTATCTTTATATAAACAGAATAACTAAAACCTCTTTAAAATGTCGAAATGAAAAGATATTCTTGCCTGATCCAAATCATGGCATTTTTAATCACTTTATATGCTTGCAAAAGCTGGACAATGACTACTGAGATCAAAGAATTGATGCATTTGAATTATGGTGTTGATGAAGAATATACTTTGCATTTCTAAAAGAATAAACAAATCTGTGTTGGAAGATAGAGTATGGGGGAATTTTTCTTGGAAATGAAGAAATAACTTGAGTATGAATGTTATCAGGAGGGACTAATCACTGGAGAAAGAAATCACATTTGGTAAAGTAGAGGATCATCAAAAAAGAGGAAGATTCTAAATGGGATAGTTTGACAATGTAGCTACAACAACGGGCTCAAATATGGAAGTGATTGTGAGGATGATGCAGGGCTTGGTGTTGCTTTCTGTCGTACATGGTGTCACTATGAGTCAGAACAGACTCCATGACACCTGTCAACAATAACCCACTGATTAAAGATCAAATTGTGTCTGTTGAAAATTTGTCCTAAATCTTAAGCTTTTTGATGTTATAGTCCCATTTGGGAGTATGTTTTCTTTATTATGCTAACTAGACAGTATTTAAACCTTTATTTTAAATCAATCTATCTTGATAGATTAAGTTCCAACTCAATGGTACACAACAACAGCAAGTGATAAACATACAGTGAAGATATATTAGAAATATTATTAGATTATACATCAAATTTAAATTATTAAAGTCAAAGATGAAGTAATTTAGGGTTTCTATCAACAGAAGTTTTCAAAACACAGCTCGAAGAGACAAAGCGAAGTATTATAATGAAATGTGCAGAAATCAGGAATTGGAGAATAAAAAGGAAAGAATTTGCTTGCCATTTTTCAAACTGGAAGAACTGAAAAATAAATTAAAGCCTTGAGTTGCAATACTGAGTGATGCTATGGGGAAAATCCTGAACAATCCAGAAAGCATTAAGAGAAGATAGAGGTAATACACAGAGCCATTGTACCAAAAACAATTCATCAACACTGAAATATTTCAGGAAGTACCATATGATCAAGAGACGATGGTAATGAAGGATTAAGTTTAAACTACACTGCCCCAGCAATTGATGGTATATCAGCAATTGATGGTATATCATCTGACATGTTTCAACTAACAAATGCAACCCTGGACATGCTCACTAAACTTTGCCAAGAAATCTGGAAAGCAATTATTTAGGTGACTGACTAGAATAGATTCATATTTATTCCTATTCCCCAAAAAAGGTGATCCAACAGAATACAGAAATTATAGAACAATAACATTAATAGCACATGCAAGTAACATACTCTAAAAATAATCCAAAATTAACTAGAATAGTACTTTGACAGAAATACCAGAAGTTCAGCCGGTCTGGGTTTAGAAGAGGCCATAGTACCAGGGATATCGTTGCTTGATGTCACACGGATCCTGGCTGAAAGTAGAGAATATCAGAAAAATGTCTATTTGTGATTTATTGACTATGCAAAAGCTTTGTGAATCATAACAAACTATGCCTGACAATGAAAATAATGGGATCCCAGAACCCTTAATCATGCTCATACAAAACATGCACTTAGATCAAGAAACTGCTGTTCAAACAGAGCAAGGTATATCACACAGCTTAAAATGAAGAAAGGTTGCATCAGGGCTGTATACTTTTTCCAAACCTATTCAACTTGTATGCTGAGCAAATAATTTGATAATCTGGACTCTATCAGGAATATGGTAACAATATTAGAGGTAGAGTTATCAACCACCTGCATTATGCAAATAACATAAACTTGCTTGCTGAAAATGAGGAAGATTTAAAACACTTGCTGCAGAAGATCAAGACTATAGCCTTCAATATAGATTACATCTTAACATCAAGAAAACCGAACCTCTCATACTGGGATCACAGATAGGGAAAAGATTGAAAATGTCAACAAATTCATCTTACTTGGATCCACAATCAATACCAGCAAGTCAAGTATCACAAGATCAAGATACATATTGCACTGGAAAAGTCAGATACAAAGGACCTTTCAAAAGAACCAAGGAGTGATGATGTCAATTTAAAGTCTGAAGTGTTCCTGATTCAGATAATGGTCTTTTCAATCACTTTTTATAAATCTGAGAGCTGCATAATGACCAAGGATGACATAAGAATCAATGCCTTTGAATTGCAGTGTGGGAGATGAGTATTCTTTTCTACAAAAAGAACACACAAATATTTCTTAGAGAAAGAGCAGCCAGAGTGCCCTTTAGAGA
>NW_006400087.1:2178753-2193091 GCF_000299155.1 Elephantulus edwardii
TGGGGGAGGGGTTTGTGCTGGGAGAAGGGTGCAACAATGAATGAATGGAATTCCAAAATCTCTGTAGATGTTCATTGAAATGAAAAATAAACAAACTAAATTAAAATTAAAGTAAAGAGTGGTTATTCTTGGGAAAGAGAGATTATGCTTGGAAAGGTGAAGGTCAGGGAAAGAGAGGAAAAGCCTCAATAAGATGAACTGACACAGCATAGCAATTGGCTCAAGTATGTCAAAGATGATGATAGCAGAGGGTAGGTCAGAGTTCCAATCTGTTGTTCATAGTATTGCCATGATTCATACTCAACTTAATGGCACTTAACAACTACAATAACCAACTTTTACAGAGTTAAATTTATGTACAAGGAACTTATTATTGGTAATTGAAATACAAAAGTTAAAAGTAAAGAAGGAAATAAAACCTTGGTGACAGAAATAATGCCAAAGATTACATGATATAATTTTGTATAACAAATATAAACATGGCTTATGATAACTAGTGACATGGCCCTTACAACACGGAGTTTTAGGATTCAAATCAATTACATCTGTGGAAAGATATGGAGGAATAGCTCAATAAAATCAGTCAGAACAAGGCAAGGGCTGACTGTGGAGTAAACTATTGCTCATATGCCAGCTCAAATTGAAGCCAAAGAAAGGAAAACAAGTAATTGCAGCCAAAATAAGACCTTTAATATATTCCACCTCAATTTAGAGACCATATAAAGAATAGATTGGATGCATTAAACACTAATGATTAAAGAGTGGATGACTTTTAGGGTGATGCCAATGATGGCATGCTAAAAAAGCAGAAATTCATGAAAAATATTGGTAAAAAAGGAAAACAGATGTCAGAAGAGACTTTAAAACTTGCTTTTGAACATATAGAAGCTAGTTATTTTTCTTTAGCAGAATAATTTTTAAAAATTTTATATTGGTTGTATACAAAATTTGTATCTATTGTTTTTTGTTTATATACATTGCATTGACCCATTCCTCTATTCACATTGTGTTTGATATTATTGTTCCCATCCATTGTGTTTTATAAAATGAATCACCATTGATCCATGCCCACCATTACCTCACCTTTTCAGGTCCCCACTAGATCTTTTCTCATCTCATCACTCTCTCTCTGTCCACAAAATTCTGCAACCTTGAGATTTATCATCTTTCCAATCCTTAGCCTCCCTCCTCTTCCCCTTCCTCCTTTGGACTTTCATATACATCTTACCAGTTATCTTTCTATTTTTACAATAATGGTCTTATGCAGTATTTGCCTTTATAAGACTGAGTTAACTCACTTAACATACTGCTCTTCAGCCTCTCCATTTAATATAATTGTTCAGAATTTTTGTTCCTGACTGCTACATAGTATTCCATTTTATGAATGTACAATTTATCAATCTATTAATTTGTTGATGGACATTTGGGCTGTTTCCATGTTTTAGCTATTGTGAATAATGCTGCTATGGACATAGGTGTACAAATTTGCTTTGGTGTCTCAGTTCTGTTTTCCTTGGAGAAAAAAAAAGTGAAAGAGCTTCATCATATGGAATGCTAAGCTTTTTTAAAAAAATATTGAGATTTTATTGTAAGTTTATAACGAACTTGGATTTCCATACATTCATTGTTGCACATTTTCCTCCCTGCCTCCTCTCCTCTGTAGTTCACTTTTTTCTCTGGGAAAAAAGTTCTTTCGTTGTTATACAGTCATCATCATCCCCCACCACCACTTTACTATGCAGCTCCTATTCTGGAATTTTGTCATACCAATAATACCTAATCATATATTCATTTTATACAGTTCTCTCCCTTGTCTATTTCAATGTCATGTACATTATTTATCCTCCCTTTTCTTAGTTTCCTCCAAACCCCATCTGTCAGTCCTGTTTTATAACAATGACGTTATACAGTATTTGTCTTTTTGTGACTGAGATATTTCACTCAGCATAATGTCCTCCATGGTCATCCATTTTGTATAATATTTCATGAGTTCTTTTTTCAGTGCTTCATAATGTTCCATTGTGTGAATATACCACAGCTTCTCTATCCATTCATTTGTTGATGGGCACTTGGGTTGTTTCCAACTCTTTGCTATTCTGTATATTCAGCTTTTTAAGGAAACATCAAACTGCCTTCCGTAATGGTTGTATCATTTTACAATCCCACCAAAAGTGTATGAGAGTTCCAATCTCTCCACTCCAACACTTACTTCTGGCTGTTGTATTAAACTTTGCCACTGTTACTGAGGTAAAGTAGTACCTTATTGTAGTTTTTATTTCTGTATCTCTTATTGCCAGTTATTTTGAGGGTTTCTCCATGTGTCTGTTGGCCATCTGAATGTTGTCCTCTATGAAAATTCTTTCTATGATTTTGCCCATTTTGTAATTGGTTTATCAGTTTTTTTCTCGTAGTGACTCTGTAAGAAGCTAGCTTTTTAGCATATAAAAGCTAAAGTAAATGGAAGAAATGAAGAAACTGAACAGAAGATTTCAAAGAGCATTGTATTGATATCATGATCTTTTTCACATGTCCAATTTCTCAAATGATTTGTTTAGCATGCAAATGGAATAAATATTTAAGTATGGTGAAAGGGTACAACCATAACGCATATCATCTTGATTTTAATCCATGTAGTAGTCCCTCATGTGATTTGAATGACTGTCACTAGATCAATGTACAGTTTCTGCATGAGCAAAATATTGTTGTTATGTTTGTTGTTAGGTACCATTGCTTTGAGTATGACCCATAGTGACCCTATGAACAATAGATATGAAACTGCCATCTCAAAATTCCTGTCACACAATAGCCCATTGCAGTACTCATTGTGTCAATCTATGTGGTCAAGGGTCTTCCTTGCCTTCATCGACCCTTCGCCTTTCTGAGCATCATGCCCTTCTCCAAGAAATAGCCCCTCCTATAAACATGCCCTAAGTATGTGAGGTGAAACTTTATCATCTTTGCCTCCAAAGAACACTCTGACTGAACTTTGTCCAAGACATATTTGTTTTTTTGGCAGTTCATGGGATGTTCAATACTCTTCTCCAACATAACAGCTCAAAGGAATCAATTAATTTTCTGTCATTCCTATTTATTGTCAAGCAGAAAGACCATGGCCCAAATGAGATATATCTTAGTCCTCAAACTGACATCATTACTCCTCAATAATTTGGAAAGGTACTTAACTGCAGACTTTCCAAGTGCAATATGTCTCCTACTTTTCTGACTGATGGTGCAAAAGTGGTTAATTGTAGATCCAAGTAAGATGAATTTGTTGACAGTTTCAATCTTTTCTCCATCTATCATAATGATGTCTATTGGCCCAGTGGTAATAATCGTTATTTTCTTGACATTGAGATGTCATCCATATTGAAGGCTGTATTCTTAGATCTTTTGCAACAAGTGCTTCAAGTCTTCCTCACTTTCAGCAAGCAAGGTTGAATCATCTGCATAATACAGGTTATTCATGAGTTTTCCTTCAATGTTGATGCCACATTTTTCTTTATAGAGTCCAGTTTCTCGAATAATTTGCTTAGAATACAGATTGAATAGATATGAAGAAGGAATACAAACCTAATGCATTCCTTTCTTAAATTTTAAACCATGTAGTGTTCCCTTGTTCTGGTCACACAATAGCTTTCTAGTCTAGATTAGGTTTCACATGAGCACAGTGAAGTACTTTGGGATTCCCATTCTTTTCAATCTTAGCCAATTATGATTTGCACAGTCAATAAAACATAGACATTCTTCTGGTATTCTTTAATTTTAGTCATTGTTGTTGTTGTTGTTATGTGCCATCAAGTCACTTGTGACTCATAGCGAGCCTATATACAAGAGCCCTAAACGCCGTTCTATCCTGTGACAACCTCGCTGTCTCAAACACACTCGTTCCCACCATTCCACTCACAGAATCGATCCATTTCATTGAGGCTCTTCCTCTCCTGTGCCGTCCCTCAACTCTCCCAAACATGATGTCTCTCTCCAAGGACTAGTCCCTCCTTGCAACATGTCCAAAGTATGTCAGACGAAGCTTCAGAATCTTTGACTCCAAGGAGCACTCTGGCTTCACCCTCTCCAGGACAAACCTGTTTGTTTTCCTAGCAGTCCATGGTATATTCAACACTCTTCTCCAGCACCACAGCTCAAAGTCATCAATTCTCTTTCTATCATCCCTGTTCACAAGCCATTATCTACTGAAATCAACAATGATATTCTCCTTCTATATCCTGCTTGAACAGAATTGCCTAGCTATATACTGTTCTAGCCATTTTTAATGACTTTCAGCAGAGTTTAACTTGCATGTAATATTAAGAATATTGTTCAATGGTTTCCACATTCTGTTGGATCACCTTTCTTGGAATGGAAATAAAAATGGACCTCTTTCAATCCATTGGCCAGACAGCTGTCCTCCAAATTTTGTGCATAGAATGGTGAATGCATCCAGTGCTCAATCTGTTAATTTAAACAAGTCAATTGTTTGTCAGCAATTCCTTTTTGTCAATGCCTTCAGCGCAGCTTCAGCTTTGTCCTTCATTACTATTGGCTCCCGCTTATCTGGTACCTACTGAAATTTTTCAGTGTCAGTCATTTCTTTTTGGTAGAGTGAATCTTCTTTTGGTGCTTCTTGGGTCATTCAACTTATTGCCTATAGCATCTTTAAATATTACGACTCAAGGTCTAAATTTATTGTTCAGTTCTCTCAGCTTAAGAGACACAGAAATTCCCATTCTTCACAGTGTCATACATAATTTGTATGATCAGCACAGCTGAATGCTTTGCTTAGTCATCAAACACAAATAATCATCTTTCTGATATTCTCTACAGTCAAGGTTCATCTACGATAAGCAATGGTACTTCATGCTTAATATGCTTATCTGAATTCAATCTGAATATCTGATATTCCCTTGATGATGTGTTGCCTGAAATATTTGCTTTTTTAAAAATTGTGATTTTAATGAAAGTTTACAGAAAAGTTGGATTTTCATTCATTCCTTGTTGCACATTTCCCTCCCTACCCACTCCCCATTCATTTAAAAAAAAAATCCTTCATTGTTGATGAATTTTCTCCCTTCTTCCTTTAACTTTGCTATGCACCTCTTATTCTGGACTGTTGTCATACAAATAATACCTAATCATATATTCTTGTTAAGCAATATTTTCTTTCATCTGTTCCAGTACGATTTTCAGTATGTATCCTCTCTTTTCTTCCCCCACCCTTTAATGATTTTATTATTTTATTTTCTAGTTTTTAATTTTGTGATATTACTCTAAGAGGAATGGGAATCCCAGAACACTTGATCATGCTAATGTGAACAGAGCAAGGAACCACTGCATGGTTCAAAATTGGCAAGGGTGTAAGCCAGGGTAGTGTCCTATCTCCATACCTTTTCAGTATTTATTTCAGTATTTACAAATTTTCTGGTAGGCTGGGCTGTATGAGGAGAAATGTGGCATCAAGATTGGAGGAAGATTCATAAACAATCTGCATTATGCAGATGACACAACCTTGATTGCTGACACTGAGGAAGACCTGAAGCGCTTGCTGCAGAAGGTCAAGGAATGCAGCCTTCCATATGGATTGTGGCTCAGAATCAAGAAAACAAAGATTCTCACTAGTGGGCCAATTGGCAGTATCATGAGGGATGGTGAAAATATTGAGACTGTTAACAGCTTTAGTTTGCTTGGCTCCACAGTCAACACTCTTGGCACCATGAGCCAGGAAATCAAAAGATGTGTTGTGATGGGAAAGTCTTCTGTCAGAGACCTCTCCAAAGTACTGAAGAGCAACGATGTCACTCTGGAAACTAAGGTGCACCTGAGAGAGTCCATGTTCTTTGCAATCACTTGCTATGCATCGGAGAGCTGGACAATGACTAGGGATAATAGAGGGAGAATTGATGCCTTTGAGTTGTGGTGCTGGAGAAGAGTATTGAATATACCACGGACTGCTAAGACAATGAAAAGGTTCATCCTGGAGAAGGTTAAATCAGGCTGCTCCTTGGAGGCAAGGATTCTGAAGCTTCGTCTGACATACTTTGGACATGTTCCAAGGAGAAACTAATCCTTGGAAAGGTACGTCGTGCTTGGGAGGGGGAGGGACAGCACAGGAGAGGAAGAGCCTCTATGAGGTGGATTGATTCAGTGACTAGGGTAATGGAGGTAGGTGTGTCTAAGACAGTGAGATTGGCACAGTATAGAGCAGAGTTTAGGGCCATTGTACATAGGGTCGCTATGAGTCACAGGTGACTTAATGCCCATAACAACAGCTGATTTATTTAAGAAGTTTGAACACATTATTTTTCAGAGAAGATGTTTCTTATTTTCTACCCCACCCACCCACTGAATTGTGCAACCCTATGATTAGCACCCTGCTCCTCATTCCTCACCTCACTATTTCCACTCTTGCTCCCCTGCCTTGGATCCTCATACTCATTCTACAATAATGGTTTTATACAGTATTTGTCCTTGTGGGACCTAGTTACTTCACTCAGTATAATGCCTTCCAGGCCCTCCCAAGTTAGGTAGTAATTTACAAAATGATTACTCCTGCATGTTGCACCATACACAAAAATTACTTCAAAGTTGATTAGAGACTTGGGAGTAAAGCCCCAAACCATAAAGTTCATAAGAAACAAATTGGGATCAAGCTCAGAAGTTCTAGTCTACACTATAAAGAGAATGTCAAGTACAGGCAGAAATGTACAGTCTGAAGAGGGCAAAGTTGATGAATGGGACCTTCTAAAGATTGTTCATCAAAAATTTTTTCCAACAGGATGAAAAGAAAACCTACTGACTAGGAAAAAACATTTGGCAAAACCATCTCAGACAAGAGTCTCATAATGAAAGTTTATACAAAACTCCTAGACCTCCACAAGAAAAAGTCTGATAATCCAATTACAAAATGGGCAAAAGATATGGAAAAAAATTTTCACAGAGGAAGATATTCAAATGGCCAATAGACATATGAAGAAATGCTACAAACCTCTTTTTTTCTTAGGTTCCCCCTAAGCTCCATATCAGTGTTGTTTTATAACAATGGGATCATATGGTATATGTCCTTTTGTGATGGAGATATTTCACTCAGTGTAATGTCCTACAGGGTACCCATGTTGTATAATGTATTTTTAGTTCCTTGTTTTTCAGTGTTGCACAGTATTCCATTTTGTGAATATTACATAGTTTTTCTATCCATTCATATTTTGATGGGCACTTGGGTTACTTCAATCTCTTTGCTATTGTGAAAAATACAGCAGTAAACTGAGTGTGCATATAACTGGATTGCAGCTCTGGCTTCTTTAGGGTATATTCCTACTAGTGAAATCGAGGATCAAATGATACTTCTATTTCCAACTTTTTGAGAAAGTGTCATACCAATTTTCATAGTGATAGCATCATTTACTTTCTTTCCCACCAGCAGTGAATAAGGATTCCAATCTTTCCACAACCTCATTAACATTTGTTCTGTTCTGCTCTATTGAACTTTGCTATTGTTAGAGAGGTGAGATGATACCTTATGCTTGTTTTGATCTGCAGCTCTCTGAGATCTATGGATTTCGAACATTTCTTCATGTCTTTGTCATCTTAATATCGTCACTGCTGAAGTGTCTATTCATATTCTTTGTCCATTTTGTAACTGGGTTCTTTACCTTTTTCTTATTGAGGTGTTGGAGTATTCTTTAAATTTTACATATGAGTCCTTTATCATATATGTCATTACTAAATGCTTTTCCTCAGTCTGTGGTTTTCCTTTTTACCCTGTTTAGAAGTTTTTTGGTGTGCATAGGGATTTGATTCTTAGAAGGTCCCATTTATCTCTCCTGGTTTTAGGATTTTCAATATACTTGGAAGACTGTTCCTATTGTCAATTATGGCTTTTAGAGTTCTTTCAAACTTTTCTCTGATGACCCTAGTTTTATTCCTAGGTTCTTGATACACTTGTAGTTGGTTTTGTGTATGGTGTGAGATGTGGGTCTTGCTTGAGTTTTCTACAGACAGCTTTCCAATTTTGCCAACACCATTTGTTAAAGAGACTTTAATTTTCTACTTAACTGATTTTGTCTCCTTGTAAAAAATCAGTTGATCATAGGTAGCTAACCTGATTTCTGGGTTTTCAATTCTGTTCTATTGATCTATGTGTCTGTCACTGTACTAGTACAGTGCTATCTTGACCACTTCAACTCTATAGTAAGTAGGATTTGAGATAGGGGTGAGATGCTTTCAACCCCTCCAACCTTGTTTCTATTTTTCAGGAGTGCTTTACTTATTTGTCTTCTCTTTCAATTCCAGATGAAATTAGAAATTGCCTTTTCCATTTCATTGAAGGATGGAGTTGGTATTTATATTGGGATTGCATTGAACTTGTAGATTGCCTTTGGTAGAATTTTCATTTTCATTCTATTGTGTCTTACTATCCTTGAACATGGCACATTCTTCCTTTTCTTCAGATCTCTTTTTTGTTTCTTGTAGCAATGTTTTGTAATTTTCTTTGAAAAGGTCTTTTTTTTCTAGTTAGATTTAATTCCAAGTATTTAATCTTGTGGTTAGCTATTGTGATTGGGTATTTTTCCCCTTAGCTCCTTTTCTGTATTCTCTTTGTCATTGTGGAGAAATGAAATTGATTTGTATATGTTGATCTTGTATCCTGCCACTTATCTGTATTGGTTGACTATGTCCAGTAGTTTCTCACTGCATTTTTAGGGTTTTCTAAGTGTACTGTCATATCATCTGCATACAGAGATAATTTTACCTCATCTTTTTCAATTTGGATACCTCTTATTTCCTTCTCTTGTCTTATTGCGACCACTCAGACTTCTAATACAAATTTGTATAGGAGAGGTGATATTGGTCATCCTTGCCTAGATCCTGTTCTCAAAGGGAATGCCTTTAATATATCTCCAATGAGGATGATGATGGCTCTTGGTTTTGTGTACACACTTTTTTACTATGTTGAGGAAATTTCCCTCTATTCCTATTTTGTTGAATGTTTTAATCAGGAAAGTGTGTTGGATTTTTCAAAGGCCTTTTCTGTATCAGTTGACAAGATCATGTGGTTCTTGTTCTTTGCTTTGTTAATACAATAAATTACACTGATTTTTTTTTTATGTTGAACCATCCTTGCATACTTGTTATGAATCCCACTTGGTCATGGTGATTTTTTTCTTTTTCTCTCTTTCTTTATTCTTCTTCTTCTTTTTATTTTTTTAATGTACTGTTGGATTCTATTGGCCAGGATTTTATTCAGGATTTTTGCATCATAAGAGATATTGGCCTATAGTTCTCTATTTTGGTGGTGTCTTTACCTGACTTTGATATTAAGGATATGTCCCTAAAATGAATGAGTCTTATAGTATTCTACCTTTTTCTATTTTCTGAAATATTTCTGTAAAATTGGTGACAGTTTCTCATTGAATGTTTGATAAAATTCACTAGCTGGATCATCTGGTCCAGGGCTTTTTTTCTGTTGGAAGTTGTTTTACTACCTGTTCAATTTTTCATTTTTTTAATTAATTTTAATGAAGGTTTACAGAGACTTTGGATTTCCATTCATTCATTGTTGTACTTTTCTCCCTGCCCACCCTTCCCCCTTCAGTACACTCTTCTCTTTGAAAAGTATAAGTTCCCCCACTGTTCAAAATTCCTCCCCCCTCATATTTTTCTCTTTTATCATCTTGTTATTAATTTCTAAATTTGTAGCATTGGGGACTGAGAAGATGCTTTGTATTATTTCTATATTTTTTTAATTTATTGATGCTTGCTTTGTGACTTAACACATCACCCATTTTGGAGAATGTTTCATGCACACTGGAGAAGAAAGTATACTGTGCTTCTTTGGGGTATACTAGTCTGTATATATCTATGACATTGAGTTGGGTTTTTTGCAGGCTTCAGAGCTATTGTACATAGGGTTGTTATGAGTGGTAGATGACTTGATGGTGCACAACAACAACAAAACTAGGATTTTGCTTGCAGAGTTTTGTAACTCTTCATTTAACATTCACACATTGACAATATTCAGTCATTGCTCTTTTGAATTCTATGTCAGAAAGCTGAATCAGACTTTCTGAATTGAGGAAACCTATTGATTCTGTGTTTTGAACACTTTTGGGGGTGACACTTTGGTTTTGTATAGGATGTAAGTTAGTTTGCTTCTTTCATGTCATTGCTGTGATAAAGTGTTTCGTGACTAGGGGACTGTGTGGATCACAACCAGCTGTGGCTAACTGAAAAGAATGAGAATCCCAGAACACTTGATTGTGTTTATGTGAAACCTATACCTGGACCAGGAGGGGGTCATCAAAACAGAACAACAAAACACTGCATGGTCCAAAATTGGAAAGGGTGTGCACCAGGGACACATCCTATCTCCAAACCTTTTCAATATATATGAAGAACAGATCATCCAGGAGGCTGGGCTCTGTAAGCAGGAAAGTGTCACCAGGATTGTAGAAAAAGTCATCAACAACCTGCATTATGCAGATGATACAACCTAGTTTGCTGAAACTAAGGAGGACATGAACATTTGCTGCAGAAATTCAAGGGCTGCAGCCTTAAATATGAATTGAAGGTCAACATCAAGAAAACAAAGATTCTCACCACTAGGCCTATTAGCATTATGAAAGATGAAGAAATTGAGATTGTTAACAGCGTCAGTTTGTTTGGCTCTACAATCCACATTCTTTGTACCAGTAGCCAGGAAATCAAAAGATGAATTGCATAGGGAAAGTCTGCGTCTGGGATCTCTTCATTGTGCTGGAGAGCAGCAATGTCAGCATGGAGTTTAAGGTGGACTTGTTCCAGGCCATAGTTTTTGCAAAGTGGTCTGGTTTATTGCATTGGCATGCTCTGGCTGTCAGGCAGTTCAGGCCATGTGCCAGCTCAGGAAGTACGGCCTGTTTCAACCATTTTTATATTACCCTCAAAAAAGATATGATTAAGGGTATTCTTAGATAATTTGCACATTCTATGCTATAACTTTTTTTTTGAATGGTCACAAATTGAATTTACTCCATTCTTTTGACAAGGTAGCTGTCTTCCAATTTTCTTGTCATAGTTGAATGAGCACATTCAAGCTTGCAACCATGTGCTGAAATATCTCAGTTTGTATGCTGTCCATTCCTGGCACCTTGTTATTTCCCAATGTATGCAGTGAAGATTGGCACAGGAAAAAGCAGGGTTTAGTGTTGTACATAGGGTTGCTATGAGTCACAGGCAACTCAATGGCACATAATAACAACATTGCATTAAACAAATCTTGTGCCCAGGAACTGTTTAAAGTGCTCAAGAGCAAAGATGCCAGCTTAATGAGTAAGCTTCTCCTGACATAAGCCATAGTATTTTCAGTTTTTTCAGATGCATGTGAAAATTAGACAATGAATAAAGAAAATAAAAGACTGATGCTTTTGAATTCTATTATCATGGACTGCCAAATGAATAAACAAATCTGTCTTAGAAGAAATGCAGTCAGAATGTTTTTTTGAGTCCAGGATGGCAATATTTCTTTTCACAAAATTAACACATGTGGGGCATATTAACTGGAGGGACTAATGCCTGGAGAAGGATATCATGTTTGATAAAATAATGGGCCAGGAATAAAAGAGTAAGAACCTCAACACATGGTCTGACACCATTACTGCACCAAAGAATTAAAACACAACAGAGATTGTGAGGATGGCACATAACTGGGCAACACTTCATTTTGTACGTAGTTTTGCTATGAGTCACAGACAACTCAATATCACCTAACAACATTATCATATCATCTCTATCTCTATATACTTCTATCTATTTGTCTAAAAAAAGGAAAACCAGATATGGGGTCACAAGGCCATGAGCATTTCTCTGAAAGGGCCAGAGAGAGTAAGAATAGTATAGCCACTCACTGCCCTAGAACAGAAAGCAGAAAAGAGACCATGACCCAGCCCCATGGGGTCTCTAGAGCCCCAGCAGCAGAGGTTTGTTTATTCATTACTGACTCCAGATTCAGAATTATGGTATCAACAATGGATTTATTAGTTAGGGAAGTCAGTGGGAGAGGCAAAGAATATCTCACAATACAAGTCCAGGCTTTAGCTCAGCATTCCAAGGCACAATTCCTCAATAAGCCCAGACTCCAGATTCAGTTCAGTACTCAAATCCAAATCGTACAGCAAGGTTGGCCTCAGAGTAGTTATTAAGTCAGCTTCTCCTTCAAACATCTGATTAGAACAGTCAAATCTTTAATGGTGGTCAGCGCAAATGCAAGAAGCCTCAAGCCACACCTAACTGTTACTCTTTGTCTCTCTACCACCATGGTCTCACTCTCACCAGGGACTTGTCTTCACAAGCCTTGCTCACATCAAATCTTGATGCCCAGTGTGGGAAGCACTCTTTCTCTTATCCTAGTCTCAGTAACTGTTGATAATTTGCAAGATCAGATACCCGCAGCTAAGGTAGCTGGAGACCAGAGGTGGCTAACTGTAATGGCTAAAAAAACCCAACAAAAACCAAAAGCCAAACAAACAGCCACCTTTAAGGCTAATACCACACTACATTGCTAACCTAAAGGTAGTGCCTCTCTCACAGTTTGAATCCACCAGGGGCTCTGCACGAAAGAAATAGGTAATCTCCCTCTGGGCAATGTATAGGCTCTGAAAATGCACTGAAGAGTCAGCTATGAATTATTTCCAACTTGATGTCAATGAACTTCAGTTTGAGTTTAAATGCATTGTTGTTGTTGTTGTTGTTCTTGTTATGTGTCGTCGAGTCGTTTGCGACTCATAGCGACCCTATGTACAACAGCCCTAAACCCTGCTCTGTCCTGTGCCAATTGCATTGCCTCTGACACACCCATCCCGATTACCCCCGTCACTGAATCAATCCACCTCATAGAGGGTCTTCCCCTCCTACGCTGTCCCTCTACTCTACCCAGCATGATGTCCCACTCCAAAGACCTGTCTCTCCTTGCAACATGTCTAAAATATGTCAGACGAAGTCCCAGAATCTTTGCCTCCAAGGAGTAGCCTGATTTAACCCTCTCTAGGATGAATCTGTTTGTTTTCTTGGCAGTCCATGGTACATTCAATACTCTTCCCCAGCACCACAGCTCCAAGGCATCAATTCTCCTTCTGTCCTCCCTAGTCATTTTCCAGCTCTCTGATGCATAACAAGTGATTGCAAAGATCATGGTCTGTATCAGGCACACCTTCGTCTCCAAAGAGACACCGTTGCTCTTGAGTACTTTAGAGAGGTCCCTAACAGCAGACTTTCCCATCGCAATACGTTTTTTGATTTCCTGGCTGCTGGTGCCAAGAGTGTTGACTGTGGAGCCGAGCAAACTGAGCTGTGGACAATCTCAATCTCTTCGCTGCTTTGTGTACATATGTATACTTTTATATTTATATGTTTGTGCATTCCTAGCCAGAGTATAACTTCTTTTAAAATGTGACTGTATAATCAGCATTGGGAACCCACAGAATCACACAAGATGGGATGTGAGAGCTCTCTAATCTCCTTGATCAGGTAACACTTTTCTCTCCAAAGGGCATCGGCTACCTTAATCTCATCTTTTGGGGAAGGATATCTTCATTCTCAAATCTACTTAGGGGGTCTGGGTTTCAAACTGTGGCCTCTTCACACACACAACGTCAGGAACCAAGATGCAATCTGAATAGGTCTGTCTTGAAGAGGGTGAAACCAAATCTCTCCTTGGAGGCTAGAATTTTGAAGCTCTGCCTCCTTTAATTTGGGCACGTGGCCAGGAGAGATTGGTCCTTAGAGAAACATATCATGCTTGGAATGGTAGAGTGACAGCGCAGGAGAGGAAGATCCCAAATGAGATGGATTGTTACTGTGACTAGAGCAATGGCAGTTGGTATGTCAGACTTAGTGAGACAGGCTTAGGATAGGGAGGGGTTCAGAGCTGCTGTACAACAGGGTCACTATATATTGCAGGCAACTCAACAGTACATAACAACAATAACATATTATGACAAGTTTGGAAGCAGGAATGGCATCCACTTCTTAAACAAAATACCTCTGGAAACGCTACGAACTTTGATAAATGTCGATAGTTATAGAGGGTCTTCAGCCTTTTGTTCATAGGGTTGCTAAGAGTCATGCTCGACTCGAAGGCAACCACCACCACCAACAATTAGTGATTGTACAGAAGAGTGATGTATGGAATTTTAGTATTATTGAGTGGACCATATAAATGTTAGTGGATGAGGTGTACTAAGATTTGTACTATATATCACATTTTCTACAGAGAGGATATTCAGCATTTTCTAAAACAAAGAAAATATTCAGTGAATTTAATTGTCTCAACAATCAATGTGAATTCTGTTCATCTCCCCCTAAAAACTAA
>NW_006400087.1:2193191-2200466 GCF_000299155.1 Elephantulus edwardii
ATAAATTAAAAATTAAATGTCATAAAGCAGCATTTAGTTATTAGAGGAGAAACATCAGATTAAGTGAATATTTTTATTTTTAGAGAGTTATTTCCTTTCTAATATAATTAAAAAAATTCTGTTCTTTTATTTCACATATTCCTCAATAATTTCAACATAATTAAGTTGCCTTTCTTATTTCCATATGTAAAAAAGGTTATGAATTGAGCCTTTCTTGAATCATTGCTGCATATTGGGAGTTTTTCCATTCACTTTAGAGATAAAAATTACCATTTTATTGTACAATTTTATTATAAAGTTAGTCATATCTATAAAGCAATTTCAACATTTAGAAATATGATTGTATTTCAGCTTTTATTATGGAGTTAGGAGGCTCTGGTGGCTTAGTGGTAAGGAGTTGTGCTGCAAACCCAAAGGAACACAGTTCAAATCCACCAATTATTCTACAGCAGAAATGTGGACAATCTCCACCTATTCCTCTTGCTGCCTCTGAAAACACACTGGAAGGTCAACTATTGGTTGGTTCTGACTTAATAGCACATTCAACAATAACAATTTATGGAGTTACTCATGCCTATATGAATAAAATGTCTTTTTGCATGAATTCATAAACTTAGTCTCCATGTAAGAATTACTTTGCCACACCTCATTAGGATAAATGTGAAATAATTGTGTGGAAGGGACCTCTGTTGGTATAGTCCATAGCTTGTTGCAGTACTAATCAAAAGGCTGTGTGTTTGTTTGATGATTAGAATCCAACAGCTGCTTCAGATAGGAAGATGGACAGTCTCTTTCCATTGTGATAAAACCTTAAAAATCTGAGTGTCACTATCAATAGAAACTAACTCAATAGCTGTGCAAAATTTCTTGGATTACTTCATAAATTTATCATCAGGTTGAGATTATTAACAGCTTTAACGTACCAATCATGTCCCCCTAACCCTGTCTCTATAGTCTCATCTGAATAATAATGACTTCTGATGATGATTGTATTTATTTATTTCCAAGTATGGCCAGCGTAGGGTGCTCTGGTGGCTAGTGATGGGAAGCTGTGCCAGTGTGGAGTTAGCCTAAAAGTTGGCTTTCTTAAAGCCATTAGTTAGCTGCCTCAACTGCAAACACATGGTCTTGCAAATTAGCATGGTCTTGAAAAATCCCCAACAGCTGTGGGACTAGGATAAGTAGAAGCGTGCTTGCCACATAGAGCAGCAAGATTTGAGGTAAGACTTGAAGTGAGCAAGTCTTGTGGCACCAAGACCCCGGTGAGAACAAGACTCTGGTGATGTAAAGACTGTGGTATTGCTGTGACAAAACTGTGGCAAAGTGTGACTTGAAGCTTTTTTCACTTGTGTTGGCCACAATTTAAGTTTTGGCTGTTTTTGCTATATGTCTGAAGGAGAAGTTGACCTATAACTGCTCTGAGGCAAACCTTGCTAGGTGATTTGGGTTTGATTGCTGAAGTGAAACCAGAGCCTGGACTTATTAAGTAATTGTGCCTTGGGCTAAAGCATGACTTGTATTGTGAGATACTCTTTGCCTCCTCCATTCACTTCCCTAATAAACCCCATTGTTGTTATAAAACAAAAAAAAGCAACAACAACAAAACCCCATCTTTAGATTGCTTGGCTCCACAATCAACATTTATGGTACCAAGAACCAGTAAATTAAAAGATGACTTGCATCGGGAAAGCCCGCTGTCGTAGACCTCTCCAAAGTACTGAAGAGTGGTGATGTCAATCTGGAGACTAAGGTGTATTTGTTGTTGTTGATTGCCTTCAAGTCCATAGTCTTTGCAATTATTTACTATGCATCAGAAAGCTGGATAATGACTAGGAATGATAAAGAAGAAATGATGCCTTAGAGCTGTGGTACTGGAGAACAGTATTGTATCTATTGTGAACTGTGAGGAGAACAAACAAGTTCATCCTGGAGAGGGTGAGACCAGGCTGCTCCTTGGAGGCAAGTATTCTGAAGCTTCATCTGACATACTTTGGACATGTTACAAAGAGAGGCCAGTCCTTGGAGAGGGATGTCATGGTTGGGGGGCGGGGAGCAGAAGGACAGCACAAGAGAGGAAGACCCTCAATGAGATGGATTGATTCAGTGACTGAGGTAAAGTGGGTAGGTGTGTTGGAGACAGTGAGATTGGCACAGGAGAGAGCAGGGTTTGGGGTCGCTATGAGTGGCAGTTGAATCTATGGCACATGACAACACCACCACTACCACCACCAGCAACATATCCATGTTAAGAATGAAAATCTATTTGAAACAACTTTGTGCACTTGCACTCCAGTATTTGTGCAAGATAAAGTTTGTCAGTGGTTTTATATTTTTATGAAAAAGTGGCTCTATAGCACTCAATATTTCGGAAACACTTCTGTAATTTACCTGCTTCTAAAGCTTTTGTGATGATGAACACTTAATAATTAGTATTTGGTATTTTTTTGTTCCTGTGTTTTCAAAGTTTTTACATAGATTATGTAAATATGCTGTGATTTGCCTGGTAAAAATTAGCGCATATTTTAAAATTTTCTTCTGAATCTTGGAAAGCTTGACTCATCCAAAGAAAATACTGCAGTATTCCATATATCAAGCCGTGTTGAGAGTATATTTTGTCAATGATGTCTTTGACTTCTTTCTAAGTGTCTTCTTTTTGTGTCTTCAGCAATATTTTCTAAGGTATCTAGGATCTTACTGCATGATTGATTCTGCAACTGTTTTCAATTCTACAACATGTGCTTTGCAACATGCATTAGAAAGACATTTTAATACTGTCTAAATATATTTTAAGATTTCCTGTCAGTGAGTAGAGGTGGGTACATAATGTGTTGTTGTTGTGTGCTGTCGAGTTGCCTATGTACAATAGCTCCTATCCTGAGTCAATTTCATTCTCTCTGAAACACCTACCCCCATTACTCCAGTTACTATGTCAGCCTATCTCATCTGGGGTCCTTCTGGCCTCTGCTGCCCCTCCACCTTTACAAATATGATTTCCTTCTCCAATGACTAGTCCCTCCTGGCCACGTGACCAAAGCATGTGAGACAGAATTTCAAAATTCTTACCTCCAACAAGCAGCTTGGTTTCAGTCTCCAGGACAGACTTGTTTGTTCTCTGGCCATCCATGGTATGTTCAGTACTCTTTTCACGCACCAAAACTCAAAGGCATCAATTCCTCTATCATCCTTAGTCATTGTCCAGTTGTCTGATAAATAGCAAGTAATTGTGAATACCGTGGCTTGAATCAGGAGTGCCTTAGTTTTCAGACTGACATCATTGCTCTTCAGTTTTCTGGGGAGAACCCTGACAGTAGATTTTCCCAATACTATTCATCTGTGATTTCTTGGATGCTAGTATCAAGAGTGTTGATTATGGAGCCAAGCAAGCTGAAGGTGCTAAGAATCTCAATCTCTTCTCCATCTATCGTGATACTGTCAATTGGCCAAGTGGTAATAATCTTTGTTTTCTTGATGTTGAGCTTCAATCCATATTTAAGGCTACAGTCTTTGACCTTCTGCAGCAAATGCCTCAGGTCCTTCTCAGTTTCAGTAAGCAAGGTTTAGTCATCTTCATAGTGCAGGTTGTCTTCTTCCAATCCTGATGCCACATTTCTCCTCACAAAGTTCAGCCTCCTGAATGATTTGTTGCACATACAGATTGAAAAGGCATGGAGATAGGATACATCCCTGCTGTACACTCTTTCTGTACACTTTTTCTGATTTTGAACCATGCAGTTTATCTGTTTTGTTGCTCTGTTCCAATGACTACTTCCTGGTCCAACTTTAGGTTTTGCATAAGCACCATCAAGAGTTCCAGGATTCTCATTCTTCTGAGAGTCAGCCACAGTTTGTTTTGATCACAGTCAATCACCTTTGCATAGTCAATAAAGCTCAAATAGACATTCCTCTGGTACTCTCGGCTTCAGCCAAGATCCACTGGCTACAATGTCCCTGGTACGATGACATCTTATAAATGCAGCTTGCACATCTTGCAGTTCTCTGTTTATGTACAGTTCCAGTAATTATATTTTTATAATCCTCAGTAGGATCTTGCTTACATATGAGCATCTTGCTTACATGTGATGATGTTGTTGTTGTTATGTGCCATCAAGTTGCTTGTGACTCATGTGACCCTCTGTACAATAACCCTGAAACCTGCTCTATCCTGTGCCAACCTTACTGTTTCTGACACACTTACCCTCATTACACCAGTCACTGGACCAATCCATCTTATCGATGGCCTTCCTCTTTTTCTCTCTCCCTCCACCCTTCTAAGCATGAAGTCTCTCTCCAAGGACTGGTATCTCCTTGCAACATGCCTAAAGAATGTCAAATGGAGCTTCAGAATTCTTGCCTCCAAGGAACAGTCTCGTTTCATCCTCTCTAGGACAAACATACTTGTTCTCCTGGCAGTCTCTGGCATATTCAACACTCTTCTCCAACACTACAGTTCATAGCCATCAATTCTTTTTCCTATCATCCCTTGTCCACCTCTCTTAGGCATAGCAAGCAATTGCGATGGCCTGGATCAGGTGCACCTCAGTCTACAGACTGATGTCATTGCTCTTCAGTACTCTGGAGATGTCTCTGACAGCAGATTTTTCCAGTACAGTTGATTTCCTGGCTGCTGGTATCAGAGTGTTGTTTGTAGAGCCAAGCAAACTAAAGATGTGAACAATTTCAATCTCTTCACCATATATCAAAATGCTGACAATCGGCCCAGTGGTGACAATCTTTGTTTTCCTGATGTTGAGATTCAATCCATATTGAAGACTACAGTCCTTGACCTTCTTCCGCAAGCATTCCAGGTCCTCCTCAGTTTCAGCAAGCAGAGTTGTGTTATCTGCATAACACAGGTTGTTGATGAGTCTTCCTTGAATTTTGATGTCATATTCCTCCTCACACAACCCAACCTCCCAGATAATGTTCTGCATATAGGTTGAAAAGGTTTGGGGACAGGATACTTGCCTGGTGTACACCCTTTCTGATTTTGAACCATACAGTTTCTCCTTTCTCTGTTCCAATAACTGCCTCCTGGTCCAAGTAGAGGTTTCTCATAAACCCAATCAAATGTTCTAGGATTCCTATTATTCTCAAAGTTAGCCAGTTTGTTTTGTTCCACACAGTCAATCACCTTTGCATAGTCAATGAAACTCATACATTCCTCTGGTACTCTCTGCTTTTAGGCAAGAT
The DNA here is from genome assembly GCF_000299155.1 of Elephantulus edwardii. Lineage (NCBI taxonomy): Eukaryota > Metazoa > Chordata > Mammalia > Macroscelidea > Macroscelididae > Elephantulus > Elephantulus edwardii. Next base: position 2,198,382 of record NW_006400087.1, read on the forward strand.
CCATCTAACATTAACTATAATATCACTAGTACCACAGCCTCTTCTAAACCCAGCCTGCACATCTGGCAGTTTTCTGTTGATGTACTGCTCCAGTTGTTTTTGCATAATGTTTAGCAGAATCTCACTTGAATGTGATGTTAATGATATTGTTTGATAATTTCTGCACTCTGACGGGTCACCTTTCTTTGGAATGGGAATCTATATAGAGCTCTTCCAGTTAATTGGTCAGGTGATTGCCCTCCAGATTTCTTGACACAACTTGGTGAATGTATGCAGGGCAGCATCTGTTTGGTGAAATATGTCAATTGGTATGCCATCAATTCCTGGGTCCTTGTTTTTGCCAGTTCTTTCAGATCACCTTGAACTTCTTCCTTCATCACCATAGGCTCTTTCTCGTATGTTGTTTCATGAAATTCTTCTGTCAGCCAGTTCATTTTGGTACAGTGACTCTGTATACTACTTCCTTCTTCTTTTAATGCTTCCTAGATCATTTAATATTCTGCCCAAAGTATTGCAACTTGTGGCTTGAATCTGCTCTTCAATTCCTTCAGCTTAAGAAATGTTAAGCAAGTTCAGCCCTTTTGATTTTCTGATTTGAGCTCTTTGCATGTTTCTTTATAATACTTTGCTTTGGCTTCCAGAGCTGCCCTTTGAAATCTTCTATTAAGCTCCTTAATTTCTTGATTTCTTTTTTTTGCTTTGGCTTTTTGGTGCACTAGTGCAATATTCAGTCTCTTCTGAAATCCATCTTGGTCTTTTCTTCTTCTTCTGTCTTTGTAATGACCTTTTGCATTTTTCATGACTGATATTCTTGATATCCTCCCACAGTTCATTTGGTCTTCACTCATTGGTATTCAAGGCCTCAAACCTGTTCCTGAAATTGTTTTGAAATTTGAGTGGGATAGATTTATGGTCAAATTCTGGTTCCTGTGGATTTTATTTAATTTTCTTCAACTTCAGCTTGAACTTGCATGAGTAGTTGGTGATCTGTTCCACAATCAGCACCTGACCTAATTTTCATAGCTGATATTGAGCTTCTCCAGTGATTCTTTCCATAGATGCAATCAATTTCATTTCTATGGATACTATCAGGTGAAATCCTTGTGTAGGGCTTGTGTTTGTGTTTCTTAGAAAAAGTATTTGCAATAAATAAATCATTGAATATACATAATTCTATTATTTTATCTTCAGTTTCATTTGTCACCAATTTCATGTTTTCCAACTATTGAGCCTTCTTCCCTATTCCCAACTTTTTCATTCAAGTCACCCACTATTATTAATGCATTGTGATTGCATATTTGATTGATTTCTCACAGCAAAAGTTGGTAGAAATCTTCTAGTCCCTTCTTTTGGCTCTAATTGTTGGTGTTTTATATTTGGCTGATATACGTATCTGGATGATAGTGATATTCACTGGACTTTCTTTTATGTGTATGTATATCATCACATTGTATCTCAAGATCAATCTAAAAATTAAAAAGTTTTGAATTATGAAAGCAACCTGTTTTTTTCCTCATTTTTTACATCTCTGGCATAGTAGATCATATTCAAAATGTCTGATTCAAAATGTTCCATGCCAAGCCATCTCACTTTGCTGATATCTAGTTTCTGCCTTCTATTGGATCACCTTTTTTTTAAACAGTATCAATATGGATCTCTTCCAGACATTTGGTCAGGTAGTTGTCCTCCATATTTATTGGCACAACTTAGTAAGCACATCCATGCTGGCACTTGTTTGGTAAAATATGTCAACTGATATTCCATCAATTCCATAATGTGTAGAATAATTGAAAAATATATAAAAATACACTGCAGTCAAGAATCAGCTTGACTCTATATAAGATTTTGTGATTGTACAGCGCATAAAAGAAAAAGGCAGATTCTTTACACTCTAAATTTTTCTGTTGCATGTCTTTACAAGGTGAAGTCCATGTGTATAACCTGCGTTTGTGTCTCTTATAAAATGTATTTGCAATGAATAAGTTGCAGGTTATACACATGGACTTCACCTGATGGTATGCATAGGAATCAGATCGACTACATCTGTGGAAGGAACCGCTGGAGAAGCTCAATATCAGCTGTGAA
>NW_006400087.1:2212475-2215795 GCF_000299155.1 Elephantulus edwardii
CCAGGAAAAGACACCACCAAAATAGAAAACTATAGGCCAATATCTCTCATGAATATTGATGCAAAAATCCTGAATAAAATATTGGCAAATAGAATCCAACGATACATGAAAAAAATAATTCACCATGAATGTCTTCTTTGGTGAAGTGTATTTTTGTATCCTGTACCCATTTTGCAACTGGGTTGTTTATCTTGTTGTAACGCTGGAGTTCTCTATAAACTCTATAAATAAGTCCCTTATCATACATGTCATTACCAAATATTTTTCCCTGTCTGTGGCTTCCTTTTTTACTCTGTTGGATAAGTTTTCGGATGTTCATAGGAATTTGATTCTTAGAAGGTCACAGTTCTATTTTATCCTCTCCTGGTTGTAGGTTTTTTAGGATCCTTGGAAGACTATTTATGTTGTGGATTAGGGCTCCTAGGGTTCTTCCAAGCTTTTCTCTATAGTCCTTGGTTTTAATCCTATGACTTTGATCAGTTTGAGTTGGTTTTCATGTATTGTGTGATGTTGGGTCTTGTTGGGGTTTTCTGCACATGGTTTTCCAATTTTGCCAACACCATTTGTTTAAAAGGCTCCCATTTCCCCACTTAATTGATTTCATCTCCTTGTCAAAAATCAGTTGATAGGCTGATTTCAGGTTTCTCAATTCCATCCCGTTGTGTCTGTCTGTAGCACACTGTGCTGACCACCATGGCAGTGTAGTAGGATTTGAAATCAGTGAGTGACATGCCTCCTACTTTGTTTCTCTTTTTATGGATTGCTTTGCTTATTTGGGGTTTCTTTCTATTCTAAATGAAATTGGAAATTGCCTTTTCCATCTAGTTGAAGAGTGGAGTTGGTATTTGTATTGAGATTGCTTTGAATGTGTAAATTGGCAGTATTGTCATTTTCACAATAATGAATTTTCCTATCCAAGAGCAAGAGCGAAGTATAAGCTTTCATTTCTCCTGGTCTCTTCTTGTTTCTTGTAGTAATATTTTGTACTTTTCCTTGAATATTTTTAATTTTCCTTGAGTGTGTCTCTAGTTAGATTTACTCTCAAGTATTCTATCTTGTGATTAGCTATTGTGATGGATATTATATAATGCAGTTCTGTATTCTCATTGTCACTGTAGAGAATTTAAATAGATTTTTATATCTTGTATCCTGCCATTTTGTGGAATCGATCAACTATGTCCAGTAGTTTGCTAACAGAGTTTTTAGGGTTTTCTAAATATACTATCATATCATCTGTATATTGAGATAATTTTGCCTCCTCTTTCCCAATTTAGATACCTCTTATTTCCTTATATTTTCTTATTGCTTTCACTAAGACATACAATACAATATTGAATAGGAAAGGTAATAGTGGGCATCCTTGCTCAATTCCTGTTCTCAAAGGGAATGCCTTTAATCTCTCTCCATTGAGAACAATGTCGGCTCTCAAGTTTACATGTATACTTTTTACTATGTTGAGGAAATTCTCCTCTGTTCCTATTTTGTTGAGTGTTCTGATTGGGAAAGGGTGTTACATTTTGTCAAAGGACTTTTCTTTATCAATTGATAGGATCATGTGATTATTGTTCTTTGCTTTGTTAATGTGATGAATTACACTGATTGTTTTTCTTATATTGAATTATCCTTGCATACCTGTTATGTATTTCACTTATTTATGGTGAATTTTTTTAATGTATTGTTCGATTCTATTTGCCTGTATTTTATTCAGGATTTTTGTATCTATGTTAATGAGAGATACTAGCCTGTAGTTGTCTATTTTTGTGGTGCCTTTACCTGGTTTTGGTATCAATGATATGTTTACTTCAGATATGAGTCTGGGAGAATTCCATCTTTTTCTATTTTCTGAAGTAGTTTATGTAGAATTGGTGACAGTTCTTCTCTAAATGTTTGATAAAATTCCCTTGTAAAACCATGTGGTCCAAGGCTTTTTTTGGCTCGATGTTGTTTTATTACATTTTTCCATTTCTTCTTTTGAAATGGGTTTGTTCAGGTGTTCAGCTTTGGTTTGTGCCAATTTAGGTAGGTTGCGAATTTCTAAATATTTGTCCATTTCCTCTAGGTTTTCATATTTGTTTGAGTATAGTTTTTCATAATATTCCATTGTTAGCCTTCTTATTTTAGTTGGTTCTTTTGTACCATTGCCCGTTTCATCTTTTATTTGGATTATTTGTGGTTTTTTCTTCTTTTCCTTTGTTAGTTTTGCTAGTGGTATGTCAATTTTATTGAACTTTTTGAAGAACCAACTCCTAGTTTTGTTGATAGTTTCAATTTTTTTCTGTTTTCTATTTTATTTATTTCTGCTTTAATTTTTATACTTTCAGGTTTTTAGCAGGTGTCGGGTTTTCTTGCTGTTCTTTTTCAATTTGTTTGAGATGTTAGGTTAGAGAGTTAATGGTCATTCCTGCTTTTTGATATATTTGCTTATTGCTATAAATTGATCTCTGATCACTGCTTTGGCTGTTTTCCCGGGGTTTTGCTAAGTTGTGTTTCCATTGTCATTTGTTTCAAGAAAATTTTAATTTAATTTTTTATTTCTTCTAGTTGTTGTTTTGTTGTTGTTATGTGCCATTGAGTCGCTTGTGACTCATAGTGACCCTAGTACAACAGCCCTAAACTCTGCTCTGTCCTGTGCCAATCGCACTGTCTCTGGCACTCAAGCAAGGTGTTGTTCAGCTTCAAAATGTGTGGGTTTTCCCCTTCATTTATCCTCTTGTTATTAATTTCTAATTTTGTTGTGGTCTGAGAAGATGCTTTGTATTATTTCCATGTTTTTTAAATTTATTGTTGCTTGTCTAGTGACCTAAAATATGATCTATTCTTGAGAACGTTCCATGCACATTGGAGAAGAAGGTATACTGTGCTTTGTTGGTGTCCATTAGCCTATAAATATCCATGAGATCAAGTTCATTTATTGTGTGGTTCAATTCTTTCATATAGTTCTATATTTTCTTGAGAATGGTCTCTTGGTGCTTTCTCAAAAAGTTGGAAATAGAAATACCATTTGACCTAATAATTTCACTACTGGGAATATATTCTAAAGAAACTAGAACTGTCATCCAAGCAGATATATGCACACCTATGTTTATTGCTGTTGCTGCTTTATTTACAATAGCAAAGAGTTGGAAACAACCCAAATACCCATCCACAAATGAATGGATAGAGAAGCTGTGGTATAGTCACACAATGGAATGCTATGCAGCATTGAAAAACAAGGAACTCATGAAATAGGATACCAAATGGGTGACCCAGAGGACATTACATTAAGTGAAATATCTCGATCACCAAAGGACAAATATTGCATAATGCCACTGTTGTAAAAC
>NW_006400087.1:2217376-2247136 GCF_000299155.1 Elephantulus edwardii
AACGCAGATTGTTAATAGATCTTCCACCAATCCTGATGCCACAATTCTCCTCATAGAGCCCAGCCTCTCGGATAATCTGCTCTGCATACATGTTGAAAGAAATTTAGTGAACTCCAGATAGACTACACTCCAAAGAACACATCAACATATCCTAGTCAAATTGTCAAAAATAAAAGTTTAAGGTAGACTACTAAAAGCAGTATGAGAAAAATGGAGAATCTAACCTACAAAGGAAAACCAATTAGATTAAGTTCTGGTTTCTTAATAGAAGTCATGTGAACAAGAAGACAATGGGATAGCATATTCAGAAGCCAGAAAGAAAATATTTGCCAGCCAAGGATCTTGTACCAGCAAAGCTGTCAATTAAATATGAAGAACTTAGGTTTTTTACAGAAAAGCAGAATAGAAATTCGTAAAAACAAGAACAATTCTATAAGAACTTCTAAGAGAAGTCCTTCACACGGAAACACCAAAGAAACGTGGACGAACCATAGAAACTAGAAGCAGCAGAAAAAGAAACCTAGCAAAATGACAGTGCTAAAATCTGGCTTGACAATATTAACCATGTGTGTGTGTGTGTGTGTGTGTGTGTGTGTGTGTGTACACACTTAACATCTAAGAAATGAGTGAAAAGCTAGACTAAAAATCAAAGGGTTGTTGTTGTTAGGGTACTTGTTATAAGACTCTTGTTTGAGATGGAATGATCAAGTTTCCAGAATACACCTGGGCCTCCAAAAGAAAAAGATTGATAACCCAATTACAAAATGGGCAAGAGACATGGAAAGAATTTTTACAAGGAAAATATTTGAATGGCAAAGGAAGATACCTTCCAAATCACTGGCAATAAGAGATACAAATCAAAACCAACATGATACAAATCAAAACCTTGGAGAGGATGTGGTGAGAAAGGAACTCTCCCTCCCCCATTAGTTTATTTATAAAATTCAAATACAAATTTGAACAAATTCTTTCAATTTCCCTCACCTCCCCCCCATCAAATCGTACAACCCAATGATTAATCCCATCTTCCCCCTGCACATCCACAGCCCTCTGCTTCCAGCCACTCTGAACCTTCCTGGATCCTTATACTCATTCTACAATAATGGTTTTATACAATATTTATCCTTATGGGACTGAGTTAGTTCACTCATTTTCTCAGAGTATATTCCAAGTAGTGGAATAGCTGGGTCATATGGAATTTCCATGCTTAGCTTTTTAAGGAAGTGCCAAACTGCTTTCCAGAATGGTTGCACCATTTTATAATCCCACCAACAATGTATAAGAGTTCCTTTCTCACCACATCCTCTCCAACAGCTATTATTTGCTGCCCTGTTAAACTTTGCCACTCTTACTGGAGTGAGATGGTACCTAATTGTGGTTTTGATTTGCATCTCTCTTATTGCCGGTGATTTGGAGCATTTCTTCATGTGTCTGTTTGCCATTTCAAATTCTTCCTCTCAAAATTCTTTCCATGTCTTTTGCCCATTTTGCAATTGGATTATCAGTCTTTTTCTTGTGGAGGCCCAGGAGTATCCTGTAAACTTTTGTTATAAGACTCCTGTCTGAGATGGAATTATCAAATGTTTGTTCCCAGTCCGTAGGTTTTCTTTTCATGCCGTTGGAAAAAGTTTTTTATGTGCATAGAAATTTAATCTTTAGAAGGTCCCATGCATCAATTTTATCCTTTTTAGATTGTGCATTTCTGGTTGTATTTGGCAGTCTCTTTATAAATTGGACTATAGCTCCTAAGCAGTTTTTCTTTTAAGAACGTTATGGTTTGGGGCTTTACTCCCAGGTATCTGATCCACCTTGAGTTGATTTTTTTGCAAAGTGAATCCTGATTCAGCTTTCTGGAGGTGGAAGTCCAGTTTTGCCAGTACCATTTGAACAGGTTATCATTTCCCCATTTGATAGCTTTTATTCTCTTGTCGAATATTATTTGACCACATGTAGCTGGATCTGTTTCTGAGTTCTCAATTCTGTTCATTGGTCTATGTGCCTGTCATTGTACCAGTAACATGCTGTTTTGGTTACCACTGCTGTATAGTAGGTTTTGAAGTCAGGGAGTTCTATAACTCCAACCTCATTTTTGTTTCTCAGAAGTGTTTTGCTTATTTGGAGACTATTGTCTTTCCAAACAAATTTGATAATGTCACTTTCAATCTCCTTGAAAAATTAACTTGGCATCTGGATGGGTATTGCATTGAACATGTAGATTGCGTTTGGTAAGATTGTCATTTTCACCATATTGAGTGTTCCTATTCATGAAAAGGGTACATTTTTTCAATTCTTTAGATCTTTTATTGTGTCTTTCAGAAATGCCCTATAGTTGTTTTTGTATAGGTCTCTTGTATTTCTAGTTATGTTCACTCCAAAATATCTCAATCTGTGGTTGGCTACTGTAAATGGTATTGTTTTTGTAATTTCTGTCTCTGAGTTCTCTTTGTTATTGTAGAGGTATCCTATTGATTTTTAGATATTGATCTTATATCCTCCCATTCTACTAAATTGGCCTATTAACTTTAACAGTTTCTTAGTTGAGCCATTAGGGTTTTCTGTGTACATTATCATATCATCTGCATATGTTGTTGTTGTTGTTAAGTGCCATTTAGTCGTAGAAGACTCATCGAGACCCTATGAAGGAAAGTTCTCGACACTTGCGTGCGTGACTTTCATCCTTTCTCCAGATTCATAGAGTGTCCGGAGGCAAGCTATTTACGGAGGTGAATGCCACTCCTGTTTCCAAGCTTGTTTTAACCGGAGAGCACCACCAAAGACTGTCCACCATGGGTAACCGTTATCGCATTTGACACATCAGTGTCACAGTGTTTTCCTTCCCAGCTAACCCAAGTTACTTTTGTACGGAAAGGGGACACACCAGGGCTATACAATCTAGAAGAATGTTGTTCATAGGGTTACTATGAGTCATAGTTGACTAGATGGCACCTATGAACAACAGATCTAAAGCCTGTTCTCTCCTGTGTCATCCTTACACTTCTTGACACACAAGAGCGCATTGCAGCAGTTAACATGTCAACCTCCCTAGTTGAGTGTCTTGCTCTCCTCTGCCAACCTTCCACCCTTCCCAGCATCGTGTCCTTCTCCAACGAAGTCCCTCCTAGCAACAAACCCAAAGTATGTGAGGTAAAGCCTCATCATTCCTACCTCCAAAGAACATGCCAGTTGCATCCTTTCCAAGACATACCTTTTGTATGTTTGTTCTTTTGGCAGTCGATAGGATGTTCAGTGTTCTCTCCAACACCACAGCTCAATGGTATCATTAATTCTTCTTCTGTAATCCTTATTCATTGTCCAGCTCTCATATGCACAGCAAATAATTGGAAAGACCATGACCTGAAACAGAAGCACTGTAGTCTTCAAACTGACATCGTTACTCCTCAATAATTTGGAGAGGTCCCTAACTGCAGATTTTCCCAGTGCAATGAATCTCCTTATTTCTGACTGCTAGTACCAAGGGTGTAAATTGCGAATTCAAGCAAAATGAAATTGTTGACAGTTTCAATCTCCTCTCCATCCCTCATGACACTGCCTATTGGTCCAGTGGTAATAAATTTTGTTGTCTGGACAATGAGATGCGATCCATACCGAAGGCTACATTCCTTGACTTTCTCTGCTATAAATGCTTCAAGTCTTCTTCATTTTCAGCAAGCAAGGTTGTGTCATCTGCATAATACAGGTTATTGATGAGTCTCCCTCAAATCCTGATGCCACATTCCTTTTCATAGAGTCCAGCTTCTTGAATAATTTGCTCAACATACAGATTGAAAAGGTATGGTGAGAGAATGCAATCCTGATATATACTCTCTTCTCAATTTTAAACGATGGAGTGTTCTCTGCTCTGTTCACACCATAGCCTCCTAGTCCAGGTCCAGGATCTGTATGAGCACAATTAAGTGGTCTAGAATTCTAACTCAAAACTTGTTATGATCCACAGTGAAATGCCTTTGCATAATCAATAAAGCATAAATTTGTACACCTATATTCATAGAAGCATTATTCACAGTAGCAAGAAAATGGAAACTGCCCAATGGCTATAAAAAAATGAATGTGTTGAGTAATTTTGGGTGAAATACTATGTAGCCTGCAAGAGCAACAATTTTGAAAAGTAATATATAACATGGGAGAGGCTATAGAGCATTATGCTGAGTAAACAAACTCAGTTGCATAAAGACAAATGCTACATAAAACCATTATTGTAAAATTAGAGGGATAATTTGCAAAACATGTATGAAAGTACAAATGTGGAAGGGGAGCAGAAAGGGAGGCTGCAGTAGGAAAGGTGGAAATCATATGGTCACATAGTTTGGTGGGTGCAGGGACTGGGTGAAAGAAGAGAGTAATAGTGGACATGGATCAATGGTGATTAATTGTATAAAATACAATGTATTGGAATGATTGTGTGAAGCACAATGTGAATGCAGGAATATGTGAAAAACAATGTATACAAATTTTGTAACAAACCCATATAAAATGAAATTTTAAAAAGACAGTTGAAAATTATTTCATTTATTATCATATGCTTACTGGTGAGCCCTTTCAAGATATCTACAAATACTTTTTGTTTCAAAATGATGTTTTAAAATGTGCATACTGACTTTCTGTCCTGTGATGCTGCATCTTTATAGTTTATTGGACTATTGCTAATATCTGATGGGGTGAGAAAAACAGAAAGAAGCATAAGTCAAGTACAAAGTATTCTTAATTTGAAGATGCATTTTATTTCACTCTGCACTGGACAGAACTAGATAGGGAGGGCATAAGTGATGTGATTATAATGCCACTAGATTGACAACATAGAACTAAGTGTGAGATTATGATCAATTGGTGCAAAATGAAAGGGAAAATAGGTAATTGTTATATTATTTAAAAATAAATCAAAACAAAAAATCAACCCAAAACCCACTGATCCGCAAATTCATTGCTATCGAGTCATAGCTAACTCTACAACTGATTTTTAGGAAATTATTAGTCACAAAGGAAGAGATAACTCATCTTTTCTCTTGGAGCCAGCCACCTGAATATTTGAACCACGAGAGAGGCACTACTTTTGGGTTAGCAGTGTAACTCCCTAAAAACTACAGAAAAGAAACTGCCCTAAATTGTTGTTGTTATGTACTGCTGAGTCAGGATTCACTCAAAGCTGACTCTTGAATGGGTTTTCAGAGGCAGTTAAATGCACAGCAGGACATTGTCCATTTTCTTCTCGCTGAGCAGCTGGTGGATTTGAACTGCATGACTTCGGGTTGGCAGTGCAACTCCATTAGCCATTAAGCCACATGAGATCCCTCAACTCCCTTAAAGATGTATATTTTATTTCTTCTGTGGAACTGCTAAAGTCCTATATTCCAGGATATGTACAAAATTGTTATAATACTAGATACAATGCTTTTCAACAAGGGATCGCTCATGACCTAGTGAATAAGGAGTTGCATTGCCAAGTCAAAGGCATGTGACTCAAATCCATCAGCTTCTCCCCAGAAAAAAGATGGACAACCTCTTCCTTTGCCATTTACAGCCTCTGGAAACCTTCTGGAGGGTCAACTATTAATCAGTTCTGACTCAATGGCAATGATTTTGAGCTTTTTTAACTTTTCAACATGCAAGTTTGTTTCATTAGTTATAAAAAATAAATCTATGTCTTAAAAGAAAATCAATCTGAAGGGAAACAGACAATAAAACACATTTTTTAATAAAAAACAACAAACCTTTAATGAACAGAGATTTAGTTTCTCACAGTATGGGGGCTATCAGGTCAAATTCTGTCTCTATTAACTATAGAAGGTTCTCTTCCCTTTTCAGCTTTAATTCTTGTTGTTGTTGTTTGTTGTTGTTAGTGACCCTATGCACAACAGCCCTAAACCCTGCTCTATCCTGCGCCAACCGCACTGCCTCAGACACACCCATCCCGATTACCCCAGTCACCAAGTCAATCCATCTCATAGAGGGTCTTCCCCTCCTGTGCTGTCTCTCCACCCTCCCAAGCATGATGTCCCTCTTCAAGGACCCGTCCCTCCTGGCAACATGTCCAAAGTATGTCAGACGAAGCCCCAGAATCCTTGCCTCCAAGGAGTAGCTTGGTTTAATCTTTTCAAAGATGAATCTGTTTGTTTTCCTGGCAGTCCATGGTACATTCAGTACTCTTCTCCAGCACCACAGCTCAAAAGCATCCACTCTCCTTCTGTCCTCCCTAGTCATTGTCCAACTCTCTGATGCATAACAAGCGATTGCAAAGACCATGGCCTGTATCAGGTGCACCTTAGTCTCCAGAGAGACACTGTTGCTCCTGAGTACTTTAGAGAGGTCCCTAACAGCAGACTTTCCCATCGCGATACACTTTTTGATTTCCTGACTGCTGGTGCCAAGAGGGTTGACTGTGGAGCCGAGCAAACTGAAGCTGTGAACAATCTCAATCTCTTCACCATCCATCCTGACGCTGCCAATTGGTCCAGTGGTGAGAATCTTTGTCTTCTTGACATTGAGCCTCAGTCCATACTGAAGGCTGCAGTCCTTGACCCTTCGCAGCAAGTGCATGAGGTCCTCCTCAGTTTCAGCAAGCAGGGTTGTGTCATCTGCATAACGGAGATTGTTAATAGATCTTCCACCAATCCTGATGCCACAATTCTCCTCATAGAGCCCAGCCTCTCGGATAATCTGCTCTGCATACATTTTGAAAAGGTATGGAGACAGGATGCATCCCTGGCACACACCCTTCCCAATTTTGAACCATGCAGTGTTACCCTGCTCTGTTCTGACTACTGCCTCTTGGTCCAAGTATAGGTTTCGCATTAGCACAATTAAATGTTCTGGGATTCCCATTCTTCTCAGAGTCAGCCACAGTTTGTTATGATCCACACAGTCAAATGCCTTTGCATAATCAATGAAACACAGATAGACATTCTTCTGGTATTCTCTGCTTTCAGCCAAGATCCATCTAACATCAGCAACAATATCCCTAGTACCACGACCCCTTCTAAACCCAGCCTGGACTTCCGGCAGTTCTCTGCTGATGTGCTCTTCTAATCATTTTTGGATAATCTTCATTAGAATCTTGCTTGCATGTGAAATCAATGACACTGTTCTGTAGTTTCCACACTCAGTTGGGTCACCTTTCTTTGGAATGAGAACAAATATAGATCTCTTCCAGTCAGTTGGCCAAGTGGTTGTCCTCCAGATTTCTTGGCACAACTTGGTGAGCACATCCAGGGCAACATCTGTTATCTGGAATACTTCAATTGGTATACCATCTATTCCTGGGGCCTTATTTTTAGCTATTTCCTTCAAAGCAGCTTGAACTTCTTCCTTCATCACCATAGGCTCTTGCTCATATGTTATTTCTTTAAATTCCTCTGTATCTGCCAATTCCTTTCTATATAATGACTCAGTATATTCCTTCCATCTTCTTTTAATACTTCCTGGATCATTTAATATTCTGTCCAAAGCATCCTTGATTACAGCAACTCTAGGTTTGAATTTGTTCTTCAGTTCCTTGAGCTTAAGAAATGCTGAGCGAGTTCGGCCCTTTAATTCTTAGGCATGGTATTTATTATTCCCAATTTCTGCTTGTTTAATTTGCTATTATGTTTTGGTTATTTTCTAATTTTTACTTTATATTGGTTTTTTACAAAGTTCATATACATTGTTTCACATTTTTCATTCACATTGTGTTTCATACAATCATTCTCATGCATTATGTTTTATAAAATTAATCATATTGGACAATGCCTATCTTTATCCTGACTTTTCAGGTCTCTGGCAGAACTTTCTCATTTCCTTTCCCACCAAACTGTGCAACCCTGTGATTTAACCCCTACCACACCCCCTTGTTCCCCCTTGAGTCCCCATATATGTGTTAGTAGTAATCCTTCTATTTTTACAACAGTTGTCTTATGCAGTATTTGGCCTTATAACACTGAGTTAGTTCGATCAGCATAATATTCTCCAGTCTCTCCCAAGTTATGTAGTATTTTTAAAAATCTTTGTTCCCAAGGCTGTATAGTATTCCATTGTGTGAATGTCCCATAATTTCTCAATCAATTCAGTAGAAAAATGTCCCCTGTTCATGGATAGGAAGACTCAATATAGTGAAAGTGACAGTCCTTCCAAAAGCAATCTACATATACACAATCCCAATACAGATACCAAACTCATTTTCCAAGGAGATTGAAAGGGAAATTGTCAAGTTGATTTGGAGAGGAAAGAGAACTCAACTAAGCAAAGCACTTCTGAAAATAAAAAATGAAGTGAGAGCCATAACACTCCCTGACCTGAAAACCTTCTATATAGTGGTAGTAACCAAAAAAGCACGGTACTGGTACTATGACACACACATAGACCAATGGAATAGGATAGAATAGAAATCACAGAAAAGGCTATCGTAGATAGTTGTATCTATCTATGGTCAACTGATATTCAGTAAGACCCTTCAAGTGAGGAAATAACAACCTCTTCAACAAATGGCCCTGGCAAAACTGGACTACTACCTGCAGAAAGCTGAAACAAGATTCACATCTCACATCATACACAAAAATCAACTGAAGGTGATCAGAGACCTGACAATAAAGCCCCAAACCATAAAGTTCATAGATACCAAATGGGACCAATCTGATAAGGTCTATGGTACAAAGAGACTGACAAATACAGCCAGAAAAGAAAATACTTGTGTTTTTGTTGTTATGTACCGTTGAGTTACCTGAGATTCATAGTGACCCTATATACAACAACTCTGAAGCCTACCCTTTCCTGACCAAGTCTCACTGACTCCAACACACTACTCACATTGCCCCAGTTACTGTATAAATCCATCTCATCCGGGGTCTTCCTCTCCTACACTATGCCTCCACTCTTCCAAGCATGATTTCTTTCTCCAAGGATCAGTCCCTCCTGGCCATGTGCACAAAGTATGTGAGACAGAATTTCAAAATCCTAGACTCCAAGGAGAAACTTGGTTTCACTCTCCCCAAGACAGACCTATTTGTTTCCTTGGAGGTCCATGATATGTTCAAGACTTCTCCAGCACTACCACTCAAAGTCACTGATTCTTCTTCTGTCATCCTTAGTTGTTGTCCAACTGTGCATAGCAAGTAATTGTGACGACCACGGGCTGGATCAGAAAGGCCTTAGTCTCTAAACTGATATCATTGCTTTTCATTACTCTAGAGAGATTCTTGAGAGTAGATTTTCCCAGTGCAATTAGTTTTTTTCATTTTTTGACTGCTGGTGCAAAGAATGTTGACTGTGGAGCTGAGTAAACTGAAGCTGTTAACAACCTCAATTTCTTGTCCATCTATCATGGTGCTGTCAATTAGCCCAGAGGTGAGAAACTTTGTCTTCTTGATTTTGAGCGTCAATCCATATTGAAGACTATGATCTTTGACCTTCTACAGCATGCACTTCAGGTTCTCTTCAGTTTCAGCAAGCAAGGTTCTGCATAACATAGGTTGTTGATGAGTCTTCCTCCAATCCTGATGCCACATTCCTCCTCATAAAGCATTGATTTCCGAATGATCTGTTCTGCATATAATTGAAAAAGTATGGACACAGGATGCATGCCTGACACACTCCTTTTCTGATTTTAAACCACGTAGTGTTTCCTTGCTCTGTTCTGGGAACTGATTCCCGGTCCAAGGACAGGTTTCACATAGGCCAAATTAAGTGCTCTGGGATTTCCATTTTTCTCAAGGTCAGCCACAGTTTGTTATGATCCACACAGTCAAAAGCCTTTGCATAGTCAATGAAACACAGATAGACATTTCTCTAGTACTCTCTTCTTTCTACCAAGATCCATATGCCATTGGCAATCATGTCACTAGTACTACGACTTCTTCTAAACCCAATTTGTACTTCTGGTAGTTTTCTGTCCATATACTGTTCTAATTATTTTGGGGTAATGTTCAGCTGGATTTTGCTAGTATGTGATATTGTTCGATAATTTCCATGCTCTGTTGGGTTACCTTTTTTGGTATGAGAATAAATATGGATCTCTTCCAGTAAGTTGGCCAGGTAGTTGTCCTCCAGATTTTTTGGCACAACCTGGTGAGCACATCCAGGGTGGCATCTGATATTCTGATGATTTATAATGTTCAGGTAAATTTCATCATTGTTTCCTTGAAAATGAATTCAGGAACATATTCAATTTTATAAAACAAACTTTTTTGCGCAATAAATAATGACTCAACAACAACGTCTGTCATGCAGATGATACAATGCTGTTTGCTGCAACGAGGACTTCAGATGCTTACTGTAGAAGCTCAAAAATTACAGGCTTCAATATGGATTACATTTCAACATCAAGACAAAAATCCTCTCTACTGGGACAACAGGCATCATCATGATAGATGGAGAAAAGATTGAAATGTCAACAATTTTACCTTACTTGGATCCGCAATCAACACCTGAAGTTAAGGATATGCACACAGAGTGCTCCTTGAAGTCAAAGATAAGAAAGCTTTATTTCACATACTCTGGGCATATTGTGAGGAAGAGCTATTCCTTGGAAAGGCAATCATGCTTGGAAAGGTGGAGGTCATTGAAGAAGAGATAGATTGACAATATGATAACAATAACAGTAACAAAACATTGCTTTGAAATAGAGTAATAGAGTGAAAATAGAGTAATATCAAGCAAAAGAGAATAAAAACCAAAACTCACTTGATTCGTTAAATGTTTCAAAGTGTACCTTTTCTAAGACATAACTGGTTGTTCTTTTGTCAGTCCATGGAATCTTTAGTACTCTGCTCCAACACCATAAGTCAAAGACATCAATTCTTCTGTCATCCTTATTCATTGTCCAGATCTCAGATGTACAGCAATTGTTTGAAAAGACCATGACCTGAATCAGGCACATCTTAGTCTTCCAAATGAAATAATGTCCCTCAAGTATTTTGGAGAGGTCCCCTAGAGTGACCTTTCTCAAAGTAATAAGTACCTTATCTCCTGAGTGCTTATACCAAGGGTGTTGCATATGGATCTAAGTAAGATGAAATAATTGACAGTTTCAATACTTTCTCCATCTTCCATGATGTTGCCTGTTGGCCCAGTGGTAAGGATCTTTGTATTCTTAGTGTTTAGATGTAATCCACATTGAAGGAAGTAATCCCTGATCTTCTGCAGCAAGCGCTTCTGGTTCTCTTCACTTTCAGCAAGTAAGGTTGTGTCATCTGCATAATGATGAATCTTCCTTCAATCCAGACACCATATTTTCTTTCATAGAGGCCAGCTTCACAAGTTATTTGCTTAGTATACACTTTGAATAGATATGGAGGAAGGATACAACCCTGACGCACATCTTTACTGATTTTAAACTATACAGTGTTTCCTTGTTCTGTTTGGACAATAACTTCTTAATCTAGGTATAGATTTTGTATGAACTCAATAAAGTATTATGGAATTCCCATTCTTCTCAATGTTAGCTATTCTTTGTTCTGATCCACACTGTCAAATACCTTTGCATAGCCAATAGACTTTCTTCTTATATCCTCTGCTTTTAGCCAGGATCCAACTGACATCAGGAATGATAGCCCTGGTGCTATGACCTTTTCTAAACCCAGCTTGAACTTTTGGTGGTTCTTTGTAAATGTACTGTTCCAGATGTTTTTGGATGATCTTCAGCAATATGTTGCTTGTATGTGATATTAATGATGTTAGATAATTTTCACATTCTTTTGCCTCACTTTTTGGGGGAATAGGAACAAATATGGATCTTTTCCAGTCAGCTGTCCAGGAAGCTGTCTTCCAAATTTTCTATCACAGACTGCCGAGCTGGTGAAACATGTCAATCCGTGTCCCATCTGTCCCACTGTCCTTATTTTTGCCAGTATCTTTATCTCAGCTTGAACTTCTTCCTTTGCTATCATTGATTCTTGTTCATACTTGCTTCCTGGAATTTTTCAGTGTTGACCAACTCCTTTTGTCAAAGAGATTCCATGTATTCCTTCCATCTTCTTTTAAAGCTTCCTGGGATCATTCACAATTTTGCTGATGGCATCTCTCAGTGCTGCAACTTGAGGCTTGAATTTGTTTTTCAATTCTTTCGGCTTGAGAAATGTCTAATGAATTCTTTCCTTTTTATTCTCCAATTACAGCTCTTTGCACATTTTATTATAATATTCTGCTTTGTCCTCCCGACCTGTCCTTTTTACAAACTTCTGTTCAACTCTTTTACTTCAATATCCTTTCCCTTTGCTTTGGCTTCTTGATGCTCCAATGCAATTTTCATAGTTTCTTCTGAAATCCATTTTGTTTTTTTCTTTCTCCTCTGTATTTGTAGTGACATTTTATTCTCTTCATGTATAACATCCTTGATTTTATCCTATATTCCTCTGGTCTTTGATAATTGATGATCAATACCCCAAACCTGTTCTTAAGGTGATTTTTTAAATTTAGGTGTAATAGAATCAAGGCTGCATTTTGATTCTTGTATATTTGTTTTACCCCACTTCAGTTTTAATTTGAACTTGTATATGAGTATGTTCCACAGTCAATATCTAGCTCGGTTCTGATTCCTGATATTGAGCTTTTCCAATAATTCTTTACACTGATGTAGTTAATTTGATTCCTGTGTTGTCCATCAAATGAGATCTATTTGTAAAGTCACCATTTGTATTTCTCAATGTAGGTATTTTTATGAATAAATAATTGAATATACAAAATGCCATATTTAACTCTCCAGCCTCATTTCTGTCACTAAATCCATATTTTCTGACTACCATTCCTTCCTCATTGTTTCCAAATTTTTCATTCTCACCAATAATTATTAATGTATCTTGATTGCATGTTTGATCAATTTTGGACTGCAAAAGTTGGTAGAAATTTTCAATTTCCTTCTCTTTGGCTTTAGGGTTTTTGCATATATTTGGGTAATAAATAGTTGGTTAAAATGTCTTTCTTGTATGCAGTTGGATAGTATCTTATCACCCACAATATTCTACTAGGATAGACCTTAAAATTGCCCTTTTAGTTATGAATGCAACAACATTCTTCCTCAGTTTTTCATTCTAGGCATAGAGGTTATATGATTGTCTGATTCAAAGTGGACTGTACCAGTCCATTTCATTTCACAAATTCCTAGAATATTAACCTGAGTGTGTTCCATTTCATTTTTTACTATTTCCCATTTTCATACATTCATACTTAGTATATTACACATTTCAAATATAATGGTTGTTTGTAAGTGGCTCTCCTGATATTTTATGACTTTTCATCTGAGCTCTACCTCTAGTAATATAGTTATCTCCGTTTCTCTGCCAAGGAGTATTATAAAAGAGGAAACCATAGGAGACAGATACCAACGAAATTGTTGAAGTAGTTGTTGTTATTATGTGCTGTTGAGTCAAGACCAACTCATAGCTGATCCTCCAGGGGGTTTTCAGAGGCAGTAAGTCACATGAGAGGAGATTGCCCATCTTTCTCCTGCTGATGGATTTGAACCATATGCCTTTGATTTGGCAATGCAATTACTGACCACTAGACCACCAGACTCCTCTGCTGAAGTAGTAGGAACCTCATAATAGAAACAACTTTAAGCTTGTGTGTCCTCTTGACCCATCACAAACTTGGTTTCTGGCTTGCACATTTTCACACACTATACCAGATGTCCATTTCATTTAGTGCCCGGTAGTTTGTCTCATTTTGGTGCTAACTTTTCCTATGTCCTTTCTGGATGCTACTTGTGGGTGTGTTGTTTTGTACAGTAGGTGAGTGTGCTTTGTTGATGTCTTAAGCATATACTTATCTTGCTTATTGAGCACTATGTTACTGGACATGAGTGGGTATCAAGATGCTTCTTTCTATATATGACTCCTGTTTCTTTCGCTGGCCTCAGTCTCATTTCAATTCCTCTTCTTTTGGGGGACATCAACAGTTTCTTTGGTCTTAGTATTTCTCTTTCATGATTCACCACCTTCTGCATTTATTCCCAAATGATTCAAGCAACATATAGATTGAATAATCCTAAGGGATCTCAGGTGGCTTAGTGGTAAGCAGTTGTGCTGCCAACCCAGAGGCACAAAGTTCAAATCCACCAGCTGCGCTGTGGGAGAAAGAGAAACAATTTCCTCCTAGACCCTCTTTCTTTGAAAACCCACCAGAGTTGATTTGACTTGACAGTCTATATCAACAAGAACATTGTTCCTACAGCACTTAATGAATAAAATGTCTATGTTTCTATGAAACATAAGACCCTTCACATGCTGCTCCACATTTATTTTTAAATTCACCTCTATCAACCACTTCACATATACTACCCACTGCAGCAGCCACAGACTACTTCTGTAATAGGCTGAATGGGTTCTTGCTGTCCAGGCTGGTTCTTTGCCTAGAACAACCTCATCTTCCTTCCTGGCAGCCAAGTGTTAGTCACACACAACTTCAAAACACAACCTAAATGTCACCTCCTCTTTGAACATTGCCCACTTCTCTTCCTGCCTTGCACTCCCCCATCCATAGCAGAGACTCTCTGACTCTTTGAACTCTCCTGTCAACTGAGTAATGCCTTACCTTGGCAGCACCCATGGAGAACTGAAGTAAACAAGTGTACTGTAAGTGTCAGGAAAGCAGCGGCATGTGGTTAATGGGTGCTCAAAAAATATATGCCTAAAGCAAGAATAGAATGAGCTTATATGGTTAGCTCCATATTAACTCCTTTAAAGGTTAACTCCTTTAGCTTAGGAGGTTGTAACTCTAGTTCCAATAGCATGATGGAAAATTTTGAATAGAGAGACAAACCAGCTACCTGTGCCATCTACATATCACAGGTTGTTAATGACTCTTCCTCCAATCCTGGTGCCACAGTGTTTTTCCTATGTTGTTGTTATGTGCCATAAAGTCATTTGTGATTCATAGTGACCCACGTACAACAGGCTTATACTCTGCTCTATCCTGTGCCAATCTTATTGTCTCTAACACACCTACCTCCATTTCTTCAGTCACTGAATCAATCCATCTCATCAAGGGTTTTCCTCTCTTGCGTTGTCCCTCCACCCTCCCAAGCATGACAGTCCTCTCCAAGGACTGGTCCTTCTTTGCAACATGTCCAAAATATGTCAGACGAAGTTTCAGAATCCTTGCCTCCAAGGAGCAGCCTGGTTTAACTCTCTCTAGGATGAACCTGTTTGTTCTTCTAGCCGTCCATGGTATAGTCAATATTCTTCTCTAGCACCACAGCTCAAAGGTATCAATTCTCATACTATTATCCCTCGTCATTGTGAGAGCACCAGAGGAATGTCTATTTGTGTTTCATTGACTTTGCAAATGTATTTTACTTTGTGGATTATAAAAACTGTGGTTAACTCAGAAAAATGGAAATCCCAGAACCCTTGATAGTGCTTATGCGAAACATATGCTTGGACCAGTAGGCAGTCTTCAGAATAAATAAAAAAAATGCATGATTCAAAATTAGGAAGGGTGTACACCAGCAACGTGACCTATCTCTGTACCTTTTTAATCTATATGCAGAACAGATTACCTGGGAGGCTGGGCCATATGAGGAGAAATGTGAAATAAGGATTGGAGGAAGACTCAAAACCAATCTGCATTATGCAGATGACACAACCCTGCTTGTTCTTCCTATAGTCTCACTTTTTTCAGGTAATTGATGAGCATTCAGACTGAATAATTATGGTGAAAGGATACAAACCTGACACATACTGTTCCTGACACTAAGTCACTTGATATCTCCTTTTTCTGTTACCATTTTTTTAAAAATATAATTTGTTATGATTGACTCAATCAAATTCTTTGCGTACTCAGTAATAATACTAATAAACATCTTTCTCATATTCTCTGCCTTCAGCCTAGATCCATGTGACATTAGTAAAGATAGCTCTTGTTCTACTTCTTCTTTTGAATATAGCTGTAATTTCTGGTAATTTCTTTTAAAAGTAGTACTGCTGCAACTAACTGTTTTCGAATTTTATTTAGTAACATTTGATTAATATGTCATGTTAAGAATATTGTTTGAGAATTTCCACATTTTGTTGAATCACTTTCTTCTTAAGGGGCTCAAATATGAAACTCTTCCAATGGGTTAGACTTCAAAATTTCTTGAGAAAGACAAGTGAACACTTTGAGTTTGACATCTATTTGTTGAAACATTTCAATTGACATTCCATAAATTCCTGAAGCTTTTGTTTAGGCCAATACATACAGTGCATCTTAGAGTTATTCCTTAGTTTTTGCTCCTATGCTGTATCTTAAAATGGGCAAATTCTTCTTAGTACAGTGCTTTGGTGCATTGTTTGCTGAAAGAAAAAAGGACTTGTTATACTTACTACTGAAAATTTAATGTTATTTATAGCTTTCAGTATATATTACTCAAAACATAAAGAAAACAAAAATCTTTACAACTGGACTAGTAAGTAACATGATAAATGGAGAAAAGATGGAAATAGTCTAGAATTTCAACAATCAAGTCTGATTTGGTACTTTCAGTTGCTTCATAATCTGTCCAATAGAAGAATTGATACATATGAATTGTGGTGTCATAAAAAAATGTAGATACTATGATCTGTCTTTGAAGAAGCACAACCAGAATGCTCCCTAAGCAGTGAGCACATTTAGATTTTGCCTTGCTTACTTGGAGCATGTTATCAGAAGTGGTCAGTATCTGGAGGACTGTCATGCTTGCTAAGAGTAAAAAAAGAGAACAATTTCTAATGAAATGGATTAACATAGTGGCCGTAACAGTAGGTACAAATATAGCAATGAGGATGGGTAAGGACTGGACAACATTTTTTTCTGTTGTGCATAGGACTGATACAAGTCAGAACCAATTGGGCAACCCCCAATAACTAACTGCAGAATTTGTGGAGTGACTTAGTTTTAGGTCTCGGTTTCCTCACCTGGAACTTGACAGAGCCGAATGAAAATCCATATGCTCTATCTGTGGTCATCTGATTGGTTCCTTTTACCTTCCTAGCAATGACACAGTACCGCCACCTGGTGGTCCCTTACTCCGTTTTCAGTCTGGGTTCTTCAATAAAGGACCTATGTGCCTTTGGGTTTATAATGACTTTTCTTACCACTAGGCCATCATAGCTCCCACCCAAGTGTACCATTATTGCATTGGAGTAGAGGAAATAGTGGTGTGGTAGAGAATTTATACTGTTGTACATGAGGTCAGTATGAGTTGGAAGTGACTCACCAGTAGAGAATTTCTGTCTCCTGAATTTTTTTCTCTTAACCTCTCACTTCAACACAGAGTTCATAATCCATGATAACTCACAACTGAGAAATAATCTGTCCTACAGGAATAAACAGTAGCACTTTGGCTGTACACACTTACAAATAACTTGGGAAATTAGAGAAATATGTTGGCAGACTGCCTTTAGCTCTGCAAGTCCAAGATCAGGAAGCAGGTATAGTTAAGAGGAGGCCAGATGATCCACACTAAGATCAGCCTGAGGCTTTTAAAGAGCACTTGATCTCACTCATGCCAAAATGAAGAAACTTGATACCATGTATATTTAAAAAGTAAATCCAGACAGTGGCTTTACACAGACTTATCTTCCCTTGT
Source organism: Elephantulus edwardii (assembly GCF_000299155.1). Classification (NCBI taxonomy): domain Eukaryota; kingdom Metazoa; phylum Chordata; class Mammalia; order Macroscelidea; family Macroscelididae; genus Elephantulus; species Elephantulus edwardii. The sequence continues at coordinate 2,234,907 of NW_006400087.1, forward strand.
GGCTCTATAGGCATTAACGAAACAATCAAGTTTATGTTGCCAATTTATCACAATTACAGTAGTATATCAGACTGTTTTCTTGTTCCTTTTTCCTTAAGGCAATAATTTTGATCCTAAAATAGAGGATGATGTCCCTCTCAAAAACAAATGTTCTCTTAGAAATCTGATCATATCCTATAGAAGAGCAACCAATAGGAACCCACACCCTAATTATATTTCTTTGGGGCATCTATTTCTCTTTTCCAGGAAGATATCCTGCCTCTGAAAGAAGGCACCATCTCTGAAATCTCCCTGTTTCTCTTGGCAAATCACAACTATGTGACATTTGAAAATTCCCACTATCTATTTAAACATAGAATTGCAACTTTATACAAACACTTTGTGTTTTATCTGTCTTTGAAGTGTAGTGAGACCCTGAAGTGTAGTGATACCCTGATGCAGACAGAATCTGAGATTTGAGGATATCTAGGGAGACCAGAAAAAAATCATGTGTACATTACTTCCTGGTTTTCCTGGGCAAAACAGATGGAAGATTGATTGAGGCACCAAGCTATAGACTTGAGAGTAGTGAAGCCAAGGGAGGGAGAGTTAGCCACAGGTAAATATCACCTTTGGATGCTATTTAGCCATCAGCAGAATAAAGTAGACATCCACAAGTACATTCATTCACTCATCCACCCACTTATTTAACAGGGTTGTATGGAGTGTGTTTCTGCAGCTGGGATAATTGAGTAGCAGAATTCCTGCCTCTGTGTGAATGTCTAGGTTCCATTCTGGGAAATATACTTCATGCACAGATATCACCAGTCTATCAGTGGAGGCTTAATAAGTTGTTATGATTCTGAACAGACATCAGTTGAGATTCTGGACAAAGTCAGACTAGGAAGAAAGGCCTGGGAATTTACTTCTGAAAATTAGTGAGGGCATTGATAAATGAAAACTTAGTCACAAGGTTGGGTGGAATTTGACAAGGTTTTATACTGTTGTACATGAGGTCAATATGAGTTGGAAGTGACTCACCAATAGTTAACAACAACAATCAGTTGGGACTACGTGAAATGCTGGGAATGTAACGTTGAAAGCAAATTGTTTGGTATGTTCTCTTAAAGAGATAAGTGGAGAAAGAGAAGGATTAATCATGTATCATACAAACAATTATGTAAGTACACTAAGAGTACCATGAAAAAGAACATTGTATAATAGCATTTAGAATGATTCCCTGGCTTCAGGATCTCCCAGCTTCTCAAGGTAGGAAGTTTCCTTTGTTCTAGGAGTTGATGGTGGACAGACATACAGTCAGAAAAGGGAGAAAATAAACACATTCCAGACAGAAGAGCAGAGCTACACACTCCACAGGGAGGAGGAAGAGAAGCCCCTTTTATTATCTGAGAGAAGCAGGGTAGCAGCAGCACAGACAATTCTGGTTTCTTGGGCTTCTAGGGGGAGTGTCACAGTGATTGCTGAGATTTCCTTTTTTTGAGGAACCTCATTGTTTGCTCTGTGCACCTCTGCCCCTGCCCCGCTTACTGATAGAATCACAAACATAAGAATGGAGACCTCACTGGACAGAGTTCTGGTTTGTACCTGCAGAAATGCTTGGAATATGATCCTCAATCCCAAAAACAAATTCACTGCCAGAAAATTCATTCCTAGTTATCCTAAGATTATAAATTTTTGTTGGAGGTGATTGCTTATCTTTCTCATTGGATCAGCTAGTGAATCCAAACAACTGTCTTTTGATTAGTAGCTCAATATATTACACTGTGCTACCAGAATTACTTTTGGAATAGTTATTGAACGAGTAAAGATTGTTTCCTCCAGCCTTGTGTGCTGACCTCTGATAGAAGAAAGGCTATGGCCTGTCCACTGTTTTTAATTCCCATACTGTAACAACATCATGATAAATGTAGAAAATGTTATTGCTACCGGTGAGTTTATTTTATTCGGATCAAAAACTAATGTCCATGGAAGCCATCAGAAAACTCAAACCAACTGTTGATGAGTTGATTCTAAGACCTTTAGAGATGGAGCAGAACTCCTCGATGGAGTTTCTGAGACTATAACTCTTTCAGAAGCCAGGGAACTGCTGACCACATGTGACCAAAACGTGTTTCATAGCAACAGCTGTTAAGAAATGTATTACGTTGGACAAATCTGTTGCAAAAGACCTCATTAAAGCACTAATATGCAAAGATTATATTGAGTACACCTGACCCAAACCATTACTGTTAGGTGTAATGAGAGAGTTAGTTCCAGTTTAGAGGAACTTTGTAAAGCAGAACGAGACACTGACTGATCCTGAGACAACTTCATAGTCTCTGCTCTGCTTGAGCCTATAATTGCAGCCACCATGTCAAACATCTTGTTGAAGGTCTTTCTCTTTTTTTGTGACCCTTCATTTTACTAAAGAAAATGCCTTTCTTCAGGAACTGTCCCTTCCTAATAATATGCCAAAAGTGCGTGAGACAGTTTCATCATTCTCATTTTCAACTGCATTCTAAATGCACTTCTTCCAAAATATATTTGGGGTTTTTAAAAAGTCTACAGTGTATTCAACACTATGATTCAAAGGCATCATTTTCTCTTTAGCACTTCTTATTCATTATCAGCTTTCAAATAAAAGTGCTGTTGTTGTTAAGTGCTGTTGAGTCGTAGGCCACTCATAGCGACCCTATGAATGAAAGTCCTCAACACTTGTGTGACTTTCATCCTTTCTCCAGGTTCATAGGGTTTCTGGAGGCAAGCTATTATGGAAGTGGGTGCTTGTTTTAATCAGGGAGCACCACCAAACACTGTCCACCAAGCTATTACAGAAGTGGATGCCATAAATGTGAGGCAACTAAACATACCATAGCTTGGGCCAGGGCCACTTTGGGACTCACTGTAAAAATCTTTGACACTTTAAAAAAGTGCCCATCAGACAATGCAGGTGGAAAGTGATAACACGGGCATAGAGCAACTCAGGCAGTCTGATGTGCTGAGGACGGTGACTTGGCAGCTTATCATCTGTGAATAGACCATCAACCTTGTGTCTCTGGTGGCTCCCAGCCCCACACCAGGGGCAGTAACCCAGTCTCATGCCCCCACCCCTGGCTGCACCCAGCCTTGTGTTCCCACGGTGCCCAAGCCCTGCATCCATGCCCCAAGCGGCACCTGCCCCGAGCCCTGTGACCCAAGGCCACTAGAGAGTCCTTCATGACACACAGAGACTGACCAACACAACACAACATGGACAGTAGGATTTTGAATTAGAACTTTTGTTGAAACGATTTGTTTCAGAGTTACAGGAACATAAAGTCATGCCATGCCATGTAACACAATGCCGGCACCATGGACCCGGCCAAAGCTGGAAGCTGATAGCTGAGCTGCTGTGGGACTCATCTGACAGGAGAAAGGTTAGTGGGGTAATGGGCCAGATCCTCTTAAGCCCCACGAATACCCAGTTGGTCTGTTGCTTGATGTGGACAGTAGGAATTTGAATCAGAACTTCTGTTAGATCAATTAGTTTCAGAGCTACAGGAACACAAAGGCAAACTGAGAGTTGTACCATGGTCCTGGCCATAGTAGAAAGCTACCAGTGAAACTGCTGTGGTACCAATCTGGCAGGAGAAAGGTTGGTGGATACTGGCTGAGTTCTCTTAAGCCCCACTAAGACCCAGTGGGTCTGTTGGAATTTGACTAAATTGTTCTGTGGCCCCACTGACCACCTACATTTGGGCTCTCCAGAAGGATCCTGACTGGGTTTTCTTGGGAACTGCCAATTGCCTGGGAAAGCAGCCAAAGGCAAGCCCACTGGTGGGAATTTGGCTGCACTCGATTGGTCACACCAACTGCCCAGGAATGAGAAGGCCAGTGGGAATTTGACCAAACTTTTGTGGACACTGCAGACTGGCCAAAGGTGGGAATTTGACTGAGTCTTCTCGGGTTCCACTAGACCCAGGATCCTGCTTGGGCAGAGGCAGCTAAGCAAGAGCACCTGGGTATGTGCCTCTGGGCAGGGACCACTGAGTGAAAACCACTGGGTGGGAGACAGACAGCTGGTTTTTGAGTAGGGATGCCAATCGTGAGCTCACCCAGGCAGCTGAGGGCTAAGTGAGGAACCCCAAGTGGTTGACCCACCCTTGTGCTTTCCTCACCCCATTTGGCTCCACACCTGTGCCTACACGTCCACTCAATCAACTTGCATTTAATCTAGAGCACATTGAGCTGACTTACCTACAAGATACTGCTCTCACAGGCTCTTAACTGACCTTTCCCTTGAGTCAGAAGTTCAGAGAAAAACACAAATGGGTAGATGCCCAGCTGATTTCTAGAACATTGTCTTCTGATCAAGAACATATTAATGTCTTAAAGAAAGCAAGCTATCCTCCACACTACACAAGTGCAAAGCAAAATGTCACCCCCAAAGGGTGACACAGTATCAATGGATTTTCTGAAGCTAAAAAGTCTGATGGAACTTAATGACACAGAATTTAAAAGAACAGTGATTGAATATTTTCAATAGATGAAAGACAAACTTGAAGAATTAGAGGATAATACAAGCAAAAACCAAGAGGAGCTCAACAAAAATCAATCCAGAATAATGCAGATAAAATAAACGAGGCATTAGGAGCACTGGACAAATAAACCACAATCCAAAATATGAGGTCCAGTGTTTCAGATGCCATCAGCATGATGGAGGGACACATGAACAGAGTTGAAGAGATGGAACACAGATTCCATGAACAATCCAGAACAATGCAGATAAAATAAGACATTAGCATCACTAGAAAAAGAAGAAACCATGATTTACAATATGAAGTCCAATGTTTCAGATACTGTTAACATGATGGAGGGACACATGAGCAGAGTTGAAGAGATGGAACACAGAACCAGTGAAATAGAAGATAGAATTGTCACCACTAATCTGCTAGAGCAAACAGCAGAATAAAAAATGAAGGAAAAAGAAGAAAACCTAAGGATAATGTGGGACACAATCAAGAGAAATAACATGTACATAATTGGAATCCCAGAACAGGAAAAAGCAAGTAAAAGCACTGAAAAAGTTGTAAAAGAATTACTAGAGGAAAACTTCATGGGCATAATGAAGAATGAGAGAATGTATATTCAAGGAGCTGAGAGAACACCATATAGAATAGACCCCAAAAGAAAAACACCAAAGCATATCATGGTTAAATTTGCCAGAACCAAAGATAAGGAGAGAATCCTGAAAGCAGCAAGGGAGAAAAAAGAGTAACCTATAAAGGAGAGCAGATAAAATTAAGTGCCAATTTCTCAGCAGAAACCATGTGAGTAAGAAGAGAGTAGAAGGACATATATCAAACATTCAAAGAACACAACTGTCAACCAAGGATACTGTCCTCAGCAAAATTATCCATCGAATATGAAGGAGAGATCAAGATATTCCCAGAAAAACAGAACCTAAGAGAGTTGGTAAAAACAAGACCAGAATTGCAGAAAGACTTAGAGATGTCCTTCTTACAGAGGTACCACAAAAAGCAGCATGGACCAAAGTAACTAGCAACAATACCAAAAAAGAACTCAACAAAACGATAGTAATAAAACCCCACCTTTCAATAATCACACTGAATGTGAGTCATCTGAATGCACACTGAAGAGAAGAAGAGTAACAGATTGGATAAAAAACCCAAAATCCATCAATATGCGGTCTACAAGAGACACACCTGACAAATGACAATAAAGAAAGTCTAAAAATAAAAGGATGGGGAAAAATATACCAAGCAAATGACAACTATTTAAAAACCAGGAGGAATGATATTAATCTCTGATAAAATAAATTTCAAAGAAAAAAAACATCAAAAAGGGCAAGGAAGGTCACTTACATAATGTTTAAAGGGTCAATAGAACAAGAGGGCATAACAATAACAAATATCTATGCACCAAATGAAAAACCTGTAAAATATATAAAACAAACATTAACAAAACTGAAAAAGGAAATAGACAACACTACAATAGTGGTTGGAGACTCCAATACTTCACTCTCAAGAAAAAATAGAAATACCAGAAGAAACACAACAAAGATGCTCAAGATTAAACCACACAATAAACCAACTTGACCTCATAGATATTTATAGACTAATGCACCCCAACACATACAGTATACCTTCTTCTCCAATGTGCATAGAATATTTTCCAGAATAGATCATATATTAGGTCACAAGGCAAGCATCAATAAATTTAAAACACATACACTAAAAAGTCCTTCATGCCACACAGAGACCAACTAACAGCTCTGGACAGTAGGATTTTTGAATCAGAACTTTTGTTGGATCAATTCATTTAGCAGCTACAGGAACACAAAGCCACGCCCCTGGTCCAGACATTGCCCGAAGCCACCAGCCAAGCTGCTGTGGGACTGATCTGGTGGGAGAAAAGCTAAGCTGTTAGGATCCTGACTGGGTTTTCTTGGGCACCGCTGATTGCCTGGGAGAGTACTCAAGGATGAGCCAACTGGTAGGAATTTGGCTGAGCTCTCTTGGGCCACACTGACTGCCCAGGAATGAGCGAGCCTGCGGTAATTTGTCTGAACTTTTGTGGACACTGCAGACCAGCCAGAGGCGAGTGGGTTGGTGGGAATTTGACTTTTTGGATTCCATTGGACACAGGATCCTGCTTGGGCAGGAGCTGCTAAGAGAGGGCACGTGCATAAATGCCACTGGGCAGGAACTGCTGAGTGAAAACCACTGGGAGTGGGAGACAGACAGCTGGAATTTGAGTAGGGATCCCAATTGTGAGGACACCCAACAGCTGAGGACTGAGTGAGGTCGTCCAAGTGGTTGACCTGCCCTTGTGATCACCCCATCCCTGTGCCTGCCCCACCCCATTTGGCTCCAAATCTGTGCCTACATGTCTATTCAATCAACTTGCCTTTAATGCGGAGCACCTTGACCTCTCTTATCTACAGTAGATCACATTCTAGGTCACAAGGCAAGCTTCAATAAATTAAAACACATAGAAATAATACAAAGAATCTTTTCACACCATAATGCTACAAAATTAGAAATTAATAATAAGAAGATAAAGGAGAAAAAACATTCATACATTTGGAAGCCGAACAACACCTTGCTTGAACATGACTGGGTACTAAAAGAAACAAAAAATAAAATGAAAAATTTTCTTGCAACAAATGACAATGAAAACACCACTTACCAAAACCTCTGGGAAACAGCCCAAGCAGTACTCAGAGGTCAATTTATAGCAGTAAGCAAACACATCAAAAGGCAGGAAAAATTGACCATTGACCTCTAACTCAGTATCTCCAGCAAATTGAAAAAGAACAGAAAGAAAACCAGACACCCTCTAAAAAACCTAAAATTATAAAAAATTAGAGCAAAAATAAATGAAATAGAAAACAGAAAAATAATTGAAACTTTCAATAAAACTAGGAGTCGATTCTTTGAAAAGGTCAATAAAAATGACAAACCATTAGCAAAACTCACAAAAGAAAAGGAGAAGACACAAATAATCGTAATAAGAGATGAATGAGACAACATCACAACAGAACCAACTAAAATAAAAAAGCTAACATTAGAGTACTACAAAAAACTATACTCAAGCAAATATGAAAATCTAGAAGAAATGGACAAATACTTAGAAATGCACAACATACCTAAACTAACACAAACTGAAATTGAACATCTGAACAAATCCATTACAAAAGAAGAAACTGAAAAGATAACACAACAACTTCTAAACAAAAAAAGCCCTGGACTAGATGGTTTTACAAGTTAATTTTATCAAACATTCAGAGAAAAACTGTCACCAATTCTACAAAAACTATTTCGTAAAACAGAAAAAGATGAAATTCTCCCAGATTCATTCTATGAAACAAACATATCCTTGACACCAAAGCCAGGAAAGGACACTGCCAAAATAGAAAATGATAGACCAATATCTTTTATGAACATAGACGCAAAAATCCTTAAAAAAACCCAAACTGGCCAATAGAATCCAACAATACATCAAAGAAATGATTCACTATGACCAAGTGGGATTCATAAGAGGTATGCAAGGATGGTTCAACATAAGGAAAACAATTAATGTAATTCATCACATTAACAAAGCAAAGAACAAGAACTACATGATACTATCAATTGATGAAGAAAAAGTCTTCAGCAAAATCTAACACTATTTCCAGGTAAAAATACTCAACAAACTAGAATTAGAGGGAAATTTTTTTCGACATAATAAAAAGTATTTATGCAAACCTGAGAGCCAACATTGTTCTCTATAGAGAGAGATTAAAGGCATTCCCTTAAAGAACAGGCACTAGGCAAGGATGCCCACTATCACTTCTCCTATTCAATATTGTATTAGAAGTCTTAGCAACAGCAATAAAACAAGAGAAGGAAATAAGAGGTATCCAAGTTGGCAAAGAGGAGGTAAAATTATCTCTCTATGCAAATGATATGATAGTATACTTAGAAAACCCTAAGGACTCAACAAGAAAACTATTGGACATAGTTGACCAGTTCATCAAAGTGGCAGGATACAAGATCAACATACAAAAATCAGTTGGCTTTCTCTACAGTTACAAAGAGAATACAGAGCTAAGAAAAACAATACCCTTAACAATAGCAAATGAGAAGATTAAATAATTGGGAGTAAATCTAACCAGAAGCACAAAGGATCTATTAAAAGAAATTACAAAACATTACTACAAGAAACAGATAGACACCTGGAGAAGTGGAAGAATAGCCCTTGCTGATGGACAGGAAGACTCAATATTGTAACAATGGCAATATTACCAAAGGCAATTAATGCGTTCAGTGTAATCCAATACAAATACCAATCCCCTTCTTCAATGAGATGGAAAAGGCAATCTCCAATTTCATTTGTAATGGAAGGAAGCCCCGAATAAGCAAAGCACTCCTTAAAAAGAGGAACAAAGTAAGAGGCATCTCACTCCCTGATTTCAAATCCTACTACACTGCCGTGGTGGTTAAGACAGCATGGTGCTGGTACAATGACAGACACATAGATCAATGGAATAGAATTGAGAACCCAGAGATCAGCCCATCTACCTATGGTCAACTGATTTTTGACAAGGAGATGAAATCAGTTAAGTGGGGAAATGACAGCCTTTTTAACAAATGGTGCTGACAAAATTAGAAAACTATCTGCAGAAAACTCAAGTAAGATCCACACCTCACTTCATACACAAAAATCAATTCAAAGTAGATTATGGTCCTAGGACTAAAACTAAGGACTATAAACTTAATTAAAGAAAAGCTTGGAAGAACTCTAGAAGTCCTAATCCACAACATAATCAGTCTTCCAAGAATCCTGGAAAATCTATAAACAGGAGAGGATATAATTGATGAATGAGACCTTCTAAGAATTAAATCCTCATGTATATCCAAAATCTTCTCCAAGAGGGTAAAAAGGGAAGCCACAGATCGGGGAAAAAATATTTCTTAATGACATGTCTGACAAGGAACTTATATCTAAATTTATAAAATACTTGAGCACCACAACAAGATAAAGGTAGATAACTCAGTTTAAAAATGGGCACTGGATATGAACAGACACTTCACCAAAGAAGATATTCATATGGCAAACAAACAGATGAAGAACTGTTCGAAATCCTTAGCTCTAGGAGAGATGCAAATCAAAGCAATTATGAGATATCATCTCACCCCAGTAAGAATAGCAAAATTTAACAGAACAGCAAACATCAAATGCTGGCGAGGTTGTGCAGAAACCGGAACCCCTTATTCACTGTTGGTGGGAGTCTAAAATAGTGCAACCACTATGGAAGGCTGTATGGTGCTTTCTCAAAAAGTTGCAAATAGAAATACCATTTGACCCAGCAATTCCATTACTAAGAATTTACCCTAAAAAAACTGCCACCAAAGCAGATATATTCACACTTAAAATTTTTTGTGGCTTTGTTTGCAATAGCAAAGACCTGGAAAGAACCCTAGTGCCCATCAACAAAGAAATGAATAGAGAAGCTCTGGTATATTCACACAATGGAATACTATGAAGCATTGAAAATAAAGGACTTGTGAAATACGCAAAATGGATGACCCTGGGGAACATTATGCTCAGTGAAATATCTCAGTCATAAAAGGACAAATATTGTATAGGGCCTCTATTGTAAAACGGGACTGACATAAGGGTTGAGGGAGGACAGAAAAGGAGGGGAAGAATGAATGATGTATAGCGCATTAAAACAGATGAGGGAGATAACTGTTTAAAAGGGATATATGGATGGGTATTCTTGTCATTACAGAAGTCCAGAGTGAAAGAGTGAATGCTTCATAGTGGAGTGGACTTAGGGGGAGGTATTGCATAACAATGAAAGAGTTTTTCTTTTTCTTTTCAAGGAGAAGCGTGAATTGGGAGGGGGGGCAGGGAGAAAAGTGAAACAAAGAATAACTGGAAACCCTAAGTCTATGTAAACTTTCATTTAAATTAATGAAATAAAAAAGTGCCCATCAACAAACGACTGCATACAGAAGCTGTGGTATATTTACACAGTGGAATACTATGCTGTGTTGAAAAATAAGGAACTCATGAAATACTACACAAAATGGATGATCCTGGAGGACACTACGGTGAGTATAATATTCAGTAATAAAGGATAAATACTGCATAGTGTCACTGTTTTAAAAAGGGACTGAAATTGGGTTTGGAAGGAGACTGAGAAAGATAGGATAAGTTATGTATACTGCATTGAAACAGATGAGGGGGAGAACTGTTTAAAAGGGGTATATGATTAGGCATTATTTTCATGACAGGAGTCCATAATGAAGGGGGAGGGATTTTATAACAATGAAAGAATTTTTCTTTTACTTTTCAAAGAGTAGTGAACTGGGGTGGGGGGCCATGAGGTGGGGCAGGAAAAAAAGTGCAACAGTGAATGAATGGAAATCCAAAGTCTCTGTAAACTTTCATTATAATTAGTTAATAAAAAAGTTTTAAAATAGCCTTTGCTTCTTTGGAAGCTAAAGAACTCTCTGCTAGAAGAAGATTGGGTTATAAATGAATTAAAAAAGTTTCTTGAAACAAATGAGAATGAAAATACAACATAGCAAAACCTCTGGGATGCAGCTAAGGCAGTCCTTAGGGAGCAGTATATAGCAATAGGCATACACATAAAAAAGGTATAAAGAGAAAAAAATGATCTTACTCAACACCATCACCAAAGACAAAAAGAATAATAATCTAATTCTACAACTACAAGAAGGAAGGAAACTATATGGATAAGAGCTGAAATCAATATGATAAAAAAACCCAGAAAATTAATTGAAACCATCAACAAGACAAGGATCTTGGTTTTTTGAAAGTATCAATAAAATTGACAAACCACTGATAAGCTTAACAAAAGAATAAAATAGAAGATTCAAATAACGCGATTAAGAAATGATAGATATGACATCACAACAGAACCAGGTTAAATTAAATTGACAATATTGGAATACTATAAAAAGTTATACTCTAATAAATTAAAAACCTAGAGGAAATGTACAAATTTCTCTATACTAACGCATTACCCGGACTGGCCTGGCCAGATGTAGAACACTTGAACAGACCTATCGCAAAAGAAGAAATTGAATAGATCATAAAAAGGCTTCCCCACAAGAAAAATCTTGGACCAGATGCCTTCACAACTGAATTCCAACATTCAGAGACGATCTATTAAAAATTCTACTTAAAAGTATTTTTAAAATAGAAAAAGTAGGAATACTCCTAGAGTCATTTTATGAAGCAAACATAACCCTAATATCAAAACCAGACAATAATACTACCAAGAAAGAAACCTAAGATCAATATCTCTCATGAATATAGATGCAAAAATCCTTACCAAAACAATGGCAAATAGAATCCACAACATATAAAAAAATAATTAATCATGATCAAGTGGCATACATAACAGATATACAAGGTTGGATCAACATAAGAAAAACAATAAACATAATCCATCACATTAACAAAGTAAATATTAAGAACCACATATTCCTAATAATTGAGTCAGAAAAGGCCTTTGACAAAATCAAACTCCACTTCCTCATTAAAACACTGAGCAAAATAGGAATAGAAGGGAATTTCCCCAACATAGTTAGAAGTATACTGTTGTTGTTATGTGCCATCAAGTCGCTTGCGACTCATAGCGACCCTGTGTACAACAGCCCTAAACTCTGCTCTGTCCTGTGCCAATCGCACTGTCTCTGAAACTCCCATCCCAATTATCCCAGTCACAG
>NW_006400087.1:2248416-2249516 GCF_000299155.1 Elephantulus edwardii
CATAGGCTCTTGCTCATATGTTGTTTCATGAAATTCTTCTGTGTTTGCCAATTCCTTTCGATACAGTGACTCCACAGAAGAAAGGAGTGTAATCTCCTCCTTTGCCATTTACAGCCTCTGAAACCTGCTGGAGGATCATCTATGAGTTGGTTCCAACTCAACAGGAAAGGAAAGGAAGAAGTATATTACAAAACCAAAACTAGTATCATTCTTATTGGAGAAAGACTAAAAGCATTCTCCTTGAGAACAGGGACTAGACAAGGATGCCTATTGTCACCACTTCTATTCAATATTATATTGGAATTAATTACTTGCTAGGGAAATAAGACAAGATGAGGAAATCAAAGGCATCCAGATTGGAAAAGAGACAGCAAAACTGTCACTATATACAGATGACATGATAATGTACACAGACAGGACTCAAAAAAGACACTGTTAGAACTAGTTGACCAGTTTAGTAGAATAGAAGGATACAAGATCAATATACAAATGTCAGTGGGATTCTTCTACAGTAACAAAGAAAACACAGATCAGGAAACCAAGAAAGTAATACCATTTACAACAGCCAACCACAAATTGAGATATTTAGGAATAAATCTAACTGTTGTTGTTGTTATGAGCTTTTGAGTCATTTGCAACTCATTGCGACCCTCGGTAAAACAGCCCTAAACTCTGTTCTGTCCGATGCCAATCACACTGTCTCCGATACACCCATGCCTATTACCCCAATCATTGACTCAATCCACCTCCTAGAGGGCCTTCCTCTTCTTTGCTGTTCGTCCACCCTCCCAAGCATGATGGCCCTCTCCAAGGACCTGACCCTCCTTACAACATGTCCAAAGTATATTAGACCAAGCCCCAGAATCCTTGCTTCCAAGGAGTTACCCCATTTAACCCTCTCCAGTATGAACCTGTTTGTTTTCTTAGCAGTCTATGGTGCATTGAATACTCTTGTTCAGCACCACAGCTCAAAGGCATCAATTCTCCTTCTATCTTCCCTAGTCATCATCCAACTCTCTGATGCATAACAAGTGATTGCAAAGACCATGGCCTGTATCAGGCGCACCTTAGTCTCCAGAGAGACACCATTGCTCTTCAGT
>NW_006400087.1:2250986-2253229 GCF_000299155.1 Elephantulus edwardii
CAAGGCCTCAAACCTGTTCCTGAGATGGTTCTGAAATTCAGGTGGGATAGACTCAAAGTCATATTTTTGTTCCCATGGATTTGGTTTCATTTTCCTCAGCTTCAGCTTGAACTTGCTTATGAGTAGTTGGTGGTCTGTTCCACAATCAACTCCTGGCCTAATTTTCACAACTGATATAGAGCTTCTCCAGTGGTTCTTTTTACAGATGTAATCAATATGATTTCCATGCATACCATCAGGTGAAATCCATGTATGTAACCTGTGTTTATGTCTCTTAAAAAACATATTTGCAATGAATAAGTCATTGATTGTACAAAATTCAATCATCCTCTCTCCAGCTCCATTTCTGTCACCGAGTCCATGTTTTCCAACTACTGAATCTTCTTCTCTGTTCCCAACGTTTACATTCCAGTCACTCATTATTATTAATGCATCTTGATTGCATGTTTGATCGATTTTCGACTGTAAAAGTTGGTAGAAATCTTCTATTTCCCCTTGTTTGGCTCTGATTGTTGGTACATATATCTGAATGACAGTGGTATTCACTGGACTTCCTTGTATGCATATGGATATTATCCTGTCACTCACAATATTGTACATCAAGACGGATCTAGAAATGACTTTTTTAACTATCAAAGCAACCCCATTTTTCCTCACCTTTTCATCTCTGACTCAAAATGTCCCATGCCAGTCCATCTCATCTCACTAATGCCTAGTATGTCAATATTTATGAGTTCCATTTCTTCCTTAACAATATCTAATTTTACTGCATTCACAGTTCACACATTCCATGTTCTAATTATTAGTGTCTGCTTACAACTGTTCCTCTTCCTTTGTATTTCTATACTTTAAATCTCCACCTCAGGTGACCTTTCTGTTATTCTACTTTTGTTCTGTTGTACATAGGGTTTTCAGAGGCCTGCTATTTTGGAAGTGGATGGCCAATCCTTCTTCCTAGTCTATCTTAGCCTGAATGTTCAGATTTAGAGAAGTATCTGACAGACAGCATTTTACAGGAAAAGTGAAAGATATATCCCTTATTGTGGAATTAACCATTAGTTTCAGTTTTGTCCCTGCCCTTGGAACAAGTGTCTTTACCCACTTATTTCCCTGCTCCACCATCCATCAAGATGCCCATCCACTTTTACCCACTCCCTTCAACATCTATCTCCCATTGTCCAGCCTTGATCAGATATCTTATATCTGAAGCTTCCTTCGCTTCTGTGATTCCAAACACGTCACCTGCTCACAGTTTCTTATGCTGAGAAACTTAAAAAAAAAAAAAAACCTTTACAAAGAAAACTACAAAACACTTCTGTGAGACACAATAAAAGATGTAAATAAATGGAAAAATGTTCCCTGTTCATGTGTAGGAAGACTCAATATAGTAAAAATGACAATCTTACCCAAAGCAGTGTTATATGCAATCCCATCACAAATACAAAACCCATTTTTCAAAGAGATAGAAATGGCAATTGGCAAGTTTATTTAGAAATGAAGAGACTTCAACTAAGCTCTTCTGAAAAACAAGAACGAAGTGGGAGGCATAGCACTCCTTGATTTCAAAACCTAAATGACAGGCACATAGACCAATGTAATAGAATAAAAAAACCTAGAAAATAATCCATCTTTCTATGTTCAATTGGTGTATTTGACAGGGAAACAAAGCCTATGAAATGACAAAATGACAACCTCTTCAATAAGTGATTCTAGCAAAACTGAACTACTACTTGCAGAAAGCTGAATCAGGATGCACACTTCTCACCATAAACAAAAATCAATTCAGAGTGGATCAGAGACCTAAAGTGCCAAACCATTAAACTCCTAAAAGACAAAGTAGGACCAACCTTAGAAGGCTTAGTTCATATAAAAACACTGACAAATACAGTCAGAAATACACAACCAGGAAAGGATACATTTGATGAATTGAATCTTCTAAAGCTTAAATCCTTGTACTCATAAAAGCATTATGCAACAGAGTGAAAAGAAAACCTACTGACTGGGAAAAAAACATTTGGCAATGCCATCTCAGGTAAGAGTTTCATAACAAAAGTTTCCAGAATCCTAAAAGGGCTTCACCTTTGTTTACAATAGCAAAGAGTTGGAAGCAGCCTAAGGGCCCATCAACAAACGAATGGATAGAGAAGCTGTGGTATATCCACACAATGGAATACTACGCAGCATTGAAAAACAAGGAACTCATGTAATATTATTCAAAGTGGGTGACCCTGGAGGGCATTATG
>NW_006400087.1:2269649-2271293 GCF_000299155.1 Elephantulus edwardii
ATTAATAATAATAATAATAAAAATTAAAAAACTGCAGAAAAATGGGCTTCACAAGAAAAAACTGATAATCCAATTACAAAATGAACAAAACACATGGAAAGATGAAGATATTTGGATGGCCAACAGACACATGAAGAAATGTTTAAAATCATTAGCAAAAGAGAGATGTAAATCAAAACCACAATGAGATACAATCTCACCTCAGTAGCAGTGACGAAATTTAACAGGAAGGCAAGTAATAAATGTTGGAGAGGATGTGGAGAGATAGGAACTCTTATACACTGTTGGTGGGATTGTAAAATGGTACAACTACTCTGGAAGGCAGTTTGGCATTTCCTCAAAAAGCTGAACATACAAATTCCATATGACCTGGTTGGTTGTATCATTGCTTGGAATATATACCCCAAGAAAATTAGAAATGAGACACAGAGATTTTTGCAGTAATGTTCATAGCAGTGTTATTCATCGTTGCAAGATTATAGAAACAACTCAAATGTACAAACAGAATTGAATGGATTGAGAAATTGTGGTACATTCACAGAATGGAATACTACATAGCATCCAGGACCAATGGTTTTGAAAATTATTATCTAATTTGGGAGGGACTGGAGAGCACTATGCTAGGTGAAATAACTCAGTCCCATAAGGACCAATACTGAATAAAATCATTATTGTAGAAATTGATAACTAGTATATTGTGTATGAGGATCTAAAGGGGAGAGGTGCAGAGGGGTCGGGATAAGCCATGGAGGGGCACTGGTAATCATGGGGTTGTAGGCCTTGATAGGAGAGGGTGGGTGGACTGGGGAATTGAAGTGATCTTGTGTGAAGTCCAATGTATACAAACTTTGTAGGTAAAACTGTGTAAAATTTTTTCAAAAAAGTGAAATGAAAAACCAAACCAAAACAAAAAACCAAACAAAACTAATTGTCATGAGGGTGTAGGGGGTCAGGCAAATGGGAAGAATCTAGGTGAAAAGCCAGGGTTATAATGGGCAAGGTCCAATGATGATTGATCTTAAAAATGTATGAGGATGATTGTATTAAATACAATATGAATGAAGAATAGATGAAACACAATGTATATTAACTCTGTTAGCAAATTAATTAAAAATAGTATAAAGCAGAAGATATAGGAATGATTGTATGAAACACAATGCAAATGAAAGATTGTATAAAACACAATGTATATGAAAGAAATATAATGTAAAAGAATTATTATATGAAAACCAATACGAATATTTTTTTTAAAAAACCAAAACATGGGCTACCAGAATATGATGGGGCTACCAGAAGAATGAGCAAGTCAGATTTAAAGGAAATACAACCAGGCTGTTCTTTAGAAAGAAGGAGATGAGATTTGGCTCGCTTACTTTGGAGGTGTCATCAGGAGGAACCTATTGTTAGAGAAGGACATAACGTTTGGTAAAGCAGAGGATCAGCAAAAACAAGGGAAATTCTCAGTAAGATCATGTGATAGTTATTGAGTGCTATTACCACAGAAATACCACATTTGGGTGATTTTAATAAGCAGATGTGGGCCGTCTGGTGAAAGATATGAAGATTAAATCATTGGAGGAGATTTATCTTTTCTCCCTGCCCATCAAGGAAT
Organism: Elephantulus edwardii; assembly: GCF_000299155.1. Lineage (NCBI taxonomy): Eukaryota > Metazoa > Chordata > Mammalia > Macroscelidea > Macroscelididae > Elephantulus > Elephantulus edwardii. Next base: position 2,271,262 of record NW_006400087.1, read on the forward strand.
CTGAGATCATCGACTTCTTCCTGGGCATGTCC
>NW_006400087.1:2271903-2274163 GCF_000299155.1 Elephantulus edwardii
AAAAAAAAAAAAAACAATTTAGGAGGGTAGAAGTTCAAATCCTGGGTCTTTGCTTTTGGGAAAGGCATTCTATTTCTGTTGACTCTAGAAAAAAGTCTTGTCTTCTTTCAGCATCCCTAGAAATGGCTTGGAGATATCCTTTTGTCTTGGCCTTCCCTTTTGAGATCTTGGGTCCTAAGAAGATAATCCCTCTCAGTTCTCCTTTCTTGATGATAATGAAGCTTCTCTGTGCCCTTTTATCTCTTGTAAGATAAAAAGTGCTGTAGGCCCCCACTCAGGGTAACGAAGATCAGATCAGGGCTGTGAAGGAATTAAAAGTGTTGCAGCCCAGTCTTCATCCTCTTACTACAGATTGGCGTGTCATATAAGAGAGACCATTACATAACTGCCACAATGCATCATTCATTATATAATTATTGAGAACCATAGCCCCACCTAGTAAACACATACTTTGGGGAGATGTAATTCAATCCATGATGCAGTAACCACAATGGACTCAATCATATCAGTGACCACGAAACTGCTTCAACTGACTGCAATTAACAGCAATAACAAACATCTCAAAAATAGCTTTAGCCCCCAAGTAGAGGAATGTCTTGGATTTGCATAGTCCAGGTACACTGATCAGCCTGTGCTTCCTAGTGAGTATTAGAAAAATGTGTGCAAAGTAAGCAAATACTGGGGAAAACATTCCTCAGCTCTGACTCTTCCGGTTTGACTTCACTTCTTTTTGTGGAATGTTTTCTTCTCAAAGAGATAATGTTTCCCTCAAAGAGATAAGGACACTAATTTGATCTCAGTGAGGAAAATGGAGAATCACCTTAGGTTTTCCTGCTATTGTTCTGGGTTTAAGGTCTCCTGTACTCCTGGGTAGGTGGGGTCTCTAGGGCAATCCTGCTTGGCATTGAGGCCAACTGTAGCATATTTAGGATCTTTGTGGGGGATTGTCTCTTTATGTGTGTTTCTCATAGGAAACCCATGGTTGTAGGATTCAAAAATTCAAGAATCATGTTCCAGTCACAAATATTAACCTCTTTTGTTTACATTTTCGAAGACTGAGGGAAACAATTAACAGCAGCAGGAGTCTTCCACAACAAGTTCAATGAAGTAATTTGAAAAACTTTCCAGAGATCATATGGGTAAAACATTTCGAAGAGGTACACTTAGCTGTGATAACAAATTATGGTTAATGTTGAGAAGAATGGGAAATTCCAGAAAACTTGTATGTGCTAGTGCACAAATACCTATACCTAGACTAATAGACTATTATGCAAACAAAGCAAGGGAAGACTGAATAGCTTAAAATTAGGAAAGGTGTGCATCAGGGTTGTATCCTTTCTCCACACCTATATAATCTATTTTGAGAAGATTATTTGAGAAGTTGCTCTCTTTGAAGAATGTGATACCACAATAGGAGGAAGACTCATTAATAACCTTCATTATGTAGATTACTCAACTGTACTTGCTGAAAGTGAGGAGTATTTGAAGCTCTTGCTGCAGAAGATCAAATATTGCAACCTTCAATATGGATTGCATTTCAAAGTCCATAAAATAAAAATCCTAGCCACTGGACCAAAAGGACATTACAATAGATGAAGAAAAGATTGAAACTATCAATGACTTCATCTTACTTGGATCCACAATCAACACACTTGTACTAGCAGTCAGAAGATCAAGAGACACAATGGAAAAATCTGTTGTCATGGACATCTCCAAATTATTGAGGAGCAGTGATGACAGTTTGAGAATTAAGGTGCACTTGATTCAGGTCATAGTCGTTTCAATCATTGGCTATGCATCTGAAAACTGAACAATGACTAAGGATGACAGAAGAAGAATTGATGCCTTTGAGCTGTTGTATTGGAGAAGTGTGCTGAATATCTCATGAACTGCCAAAAGAACAAACAGATACGTCTTGAAGAAGGTGCACCTACAGTGCTTCTTGGAAGCAGAGATGATGAAGCTTTGTCTCACATACGTTAGGCATGTTTCTAGGAGAAGCTATTCATTGGAGAGGGACTTCATGTTTGGGAAAGTGGAGGGATGGCAATAGAGCAGAAAACTCTTAACCAGGTGGATTCACATAGTGACTGTAACAATGGGCTTAGGGTTGTTAGCGATTGTAGAATGGTGCAGGATAGGGCAGGGTTCAGATCTGTTGTTCATAAGGTTGCTATGAGTCATACTCAACTCAATGGAACCTAACAACAACAACAACAACAACAACAGCAACAAGAAATTACTCCAAAATTATCTAAAA
>NW_006400087.1:2274970-2275678 GCF_000299155.1 Elephantulus edwardii
ATATTTGTCCTTTTGTGGCTGGGATATTTCACTCAGCATAATGTTCTCCAGAGTCAACCATTTTGAGTAATATTGCATGAGTTCCTTGTAAAACCCCTACAATTTTCTAAATGCCTTTTGTCTATGTTTCAGCCTCAAAAGTATTTCATATTTTCCAAATGGAAATAGAATCATAATTTAGAAGTCAATGATCTGGCAGTTTTACATCTCAAGTCTTTACTTAATGTATGTTCCCCCTACTTGTACTGCTCCTTTATATTCCTCTGCAAGGTGTCTAGTACACCCTTGGGGGGCAAACAGATTAGGCATTCTACCAAAGTCTCCCCGTCCCAGTTCCTCAGCAATACTTGGCCCTCTACTCTCTGGCTTTGCTGAATAAATTTATTTGATAAAAATGGAAGTATCCCTGTTTACTTGTTGTTTTTAGATCAAACTATCATAGAAGGCAAGGAAAGCTGAGCAAGAAAGACAAAGAGAAAATAACACATTAACAGGAAATAGCTAAGGAAAATTAACAAGACAAATCTCTTATGGACATAATCATTGGCCAGACCGTAGGCTCAAAAAGCAAGATTCTGGGTTCACTCTCAGTGTGGGTTCAATGTGAGAGTGAAGATTGGGTAGAGGTTTGATTATCATTCTCCATGTTTTTGTTGTTGTTGTTGTTATGGGCCGTCGAGTCGTTTCCGACTCATAGCGACCCTATGC
>NW_006400087.1:2277790-2281519 GCF_000299155.1 Elephantulus edwardii
TTCCACAGATGTAGTCGATCTGATTCCTATGCATACCATTAGGTGCCACCAGATTGACTGCACTTCATAACAATCCTCTGAGCAACATATTTGAACCCAGCTTTATTTTGTGCCATCCCCTCAACTCTCATATTCTTGAGCCCATTGTTATAGTCACTATGCCAAGTTATCTTATTGGGGGTCTTCCTTTCTTATCTTGACCCTCAACCTTCTTCCAAGGGCTGACCCTTTCTAACAATATGCCCTGACTTTGCAGAAAGTATTTGTATTGCCAGTTCAAAGATAGGTGATTCTAATTCATCAGGTGCTCCATGGGAGGAAGATGGGCAATCACCTCCTGTGAGATTAATTGTTTTCTAAAAATCTGCTGGAGGATCAGCTATGAATTGGTTCCAACTTGACAGTACCTAACAACAACAACATGTTCAAAGTACACAAGATAAACTGATCATCTTTTCTCCAAGGTGTACACTACTTGCACCTTTTCCAAGACATATTTGTTTGTTCATTTGGCAGTCCATTAGATATTCAGTACTCTTTTTCAAACCAAAACTCAGAGGCATCAATTGTGTCATTCTTAGTCATCATCCAACTTTCAAGTGCATATCAAGTTATTGAACAAAATATGACTTGAATCAAATGAACTTCAGTCTTTAAACTGACACCATTGTTCTTCAGCACTATGAAAAGGTCCTTGAAAGCAGATTTTCTCAATGCAGCTTGTCTTCTGACTTCTTGACTGTTTGTATCAAAAGTGTTGTTTGTGGATCCAAGCAAAACTAAATTATTGACAATTTTGACCTTTTTTCCATGATGTTACCTATTGGCCCAATGGTGAGGAATTTTATTGCTTTGACGTTGAAATGTAATCCATATTGAAGGCTGTAGTCTTTGATTTTCCTCAGCAAGTGTTTTAAGTCCTCATTTTCTACAAACAAGATTTTTAAACTGTATAATGCTAATTGTTGGTGAATGTTCCTCTATCTTCTATTCTTCTTACTAAAGTACAGCTTCTTGAATGATTTGCTCAGCATACAAACTGAATAGGTATAGAGAAAAGTACACAGCTCTAACACACTTATCCAGGTAGTCAAGAACTGAACAAACCATAGGGGCATTGCATAATGGAGGTACTTGCCAGAGAAGTATGCCTACTTAAAGACAAAGCCAGAGTCTTCTGTACACTAAAACAGCATACCAGCATAGCAGAAGCATACATGTTGCACACTTTCTCATTGTGGATATTTACTTTGTGGACTGTAAGTCTGAATAATGACAAAATTTTTGCTGTAGAAAATCTACACCATCTAAACACAGCTTGTTTCCCATGTAGTCTTGGGTGTGTGTGTGTATTTTTCCAGTTATGGAATAGGAATCTTTTTGCTCTCCATTCCGTTGAGTAAACTCAAACTCAGAGCGACAACATATATATTGTCAAGAATAGAGTATATATTCATGTATGGTGTAGAGCAAAACTCTAAGTAGCTTTCAATGGTGAGCTTTCAGCAATAGATTGACAGGTCTTTCTTTTGAGATGCTTCTGGGTGGATTTGAGTCCCTTTTAGTTAACAGTCCATCGAGTTAAATACTTGTATTCCCAGACTCTCCTAACAGGAAACCAGGACCCAGCAAATGTGAACACTTTGCCTATGATCACAGAGCTAAGAACTGGCAGATTTGAGAATTGTGTTCAGGTAGTCTGATATTTATTCTCTAGCTTAACTACATGTCACATCAGGATTATAGGGGCTCTTGCTAATTGTATAACACCACTAATCACTGACAGGTGTACTTATCACATCCTGGGGTGATGAAGAAGACAAATATATTTCCAGCAGCTAGAAACGATGTTGTCAAAACATGTCAATAACTTGCAACAGATGAAATGAGAATAATGCCTGACCTTTAGTGGAAATGCCAAGGAACCCAAATGTGGATAATTTTGAAAGCCAACTGAAGAGTTGAATTATTGCTTGTCTTGATGCTTCCTGCTTTCAGTTAGGACTGGAAATGGAAGTGCCAGGCACTGTCAGGAAGTCTTCTCTCGTGGTTTTACTGGTCAGGCTAATTTAGGAAGTGCTGGAAATCTTGCAGAAACCCCTTGGGAAATTTTCACCTTGTTTTCTTTTGTAAAAAGTTCCACTCAACTTTCTAAACAAAACAAAGAAAAGAGACTTTAGAAATGACATCTGGTCTTCCTGATGGCTCATCTTAGTACGCTTTTCCTCGTGTCACTTGGTTTCAAGGCAGCCCAAACTGGTGATCTAGGACATTACAAAGGTAAGGTCAAACCGTGTGTTTGGCATCATGTTACCCTTTTTCATGTTATCAACATCACCCTGCTAGTAAATGGTAAAAAGTTAGCAAAAACCCAAAAATGCTTCTAGTTTGAAAGATGACATTTTTTATTACCCTTTTCTGATTTCAGAACTGTCAGAAATACTTATTTAATTATAGAAATAGAAAGCTCTGGTGACCTAGTGGGTCAGAAGTTGCCCTGATAACCCGAAGGGGTTGCTCCACGTAACTTCTCCCAGGAAGCAAGATGGGCCTTCTCCTTCCCTGCAATTTATAGGCTATGAAAATCCACTGCATGGTCATGTATGAGTCAGTTCCAATTCCACAGCAAAGAGTTAACTTGAGAGGAAAGTAGGAATATTATTACAATATGTGAAAGTTAAAATTCTTTTGTCAAACAAAAAAAACCCACAAAAAGACTTTATGACATAGAAGATTAATTCTACACTCATGTGGCCTTTCACTTCACATCTTCGCAGTGCACCATGTGGGGCTGACTCATTTCTGCTCCTGAAGAGTCTCTATGTCTCTATCTGATCTTATTCTGCTCCCTATTTAACAAGTTCTATACTGGAAGTTCAAATCCCTCTGCTTTTCAAGGCTCTATTGAAGGAAACCCTTGATCCATTTGCTCTTCTCTTTTTTTTATTCCCACATCTCATACACATCACCACCTCCCTGAAAGGTGTATTATTTTATAAATAAATAAAATAAATTTTATAAATAAAGAAGTCATGCCGGTAAAAACCCTAGGGTGATGATAACTTATATAGAGTTTAAGGAAAGAATATATATAAACAAATGGGTAGTCAAATAATGAAAGAAAAAGATTTATGGGGTATGTTATTGTTGTTTTTATGTGCCATTGAGCCTAAAACCTGCTATACCCTGTGCCAACTTCACTGCCTCTAACACACCTACTCCCATTATGCCAGTCACGGAATTGATCCATCTCATTGAGGGTCTTCCTTTCTTGTGCTGTCCCTCCATCCTCAGAAACATGATGTCCCTCTCCAAGGACTGGTTCTTCCTCCTATCATGCCTGAAGTATGTCAGATGAAGCTTTAGAATCCTTGCCTTCATGGAGCTACCCAGTTTCACTGTCTCCAGGGAAAAACCTGTTTGTTCTCCTAGCAGTCATATAGTATATTTAATACTCTTTTCCAGACCACAGTTCAAAGGCATCAATTCTTTTTATATCATCCCTAGTCACTGTCCAGTTCTCTGACACATAGCATGCAATTGTGAGCACTATGGCCTGGATCAGGCACACCGTAGTCTTTAGCCTGATGTCATTGCTCTTCAGTATTCTGGAGAGGTCCTTGAAGGATGAGGAATCAAACAAACAAACAAAACAAAAAAAATCCAACAACACAAAAACCCCCACCAAAACAGGCACTTCACCGAAGACGACATTCAGATGGCTAACAA
>NW_006400087.1:2282778-2292333 GCF_000299155.1 Elephantulus edwardii
AAACATGTGAATGTGAATCAGGAAATCAGTAAGATTTGAAAATGCAATTTAGAGTGGTTGAGCTTCTAGCTTGAAAGATATAAAACAGAGATGACAGAATGAAAAAAGGTGGCAATGTCCATCTATTGAAGGTGGAGACTCATATTAGGGAAATAACAAAGATGGGATTGGATAATATCAGTGGACCAGAAGAGCAACACTTAAGAAATAAAGTTTTATTTCAAGTACTGCAATAGCTGGGTCATGCGGAATTTCAATGTGGTTTTGATTTGCATCTCTCTTGTTGCTAGTGGTTTGGAACATTTCTTCATATGTCTGTTTGCCATTTGAGTATTCTTCCCCTGTCAAATTTCTTTCCATGTCTTTTGCCCATTTTGTAATTGGGTTATCAGTCTTTTTCTTGTGGATACCCTAGAGTATTTTGTAAACTTTGTTCTAAGACTCTTGTCTGAGATGGTATTATCAAATGTTTGTTCCCAGTCTGTAGGCTTTCCTTTCACCTTGTTGTAAAAAAGGTTTTGATATAATCATGGTTTTAAACTTTAGAAGGTCCCATGTATCAGTTTTAACCTCTTCAGATTGTCCATTTCCGGTTGTATCTGGAACTAGTATCTGGACTAGTGCTACTAAGTTTTATCCCAGTTCGCCTCTAATGAACCCTGAGAAAATGAGAATTGAGGCACAAATGGAGATTTATATACCATTGTTCACAGCAGCGTTATTCACCATCAAAAAGAACATGAAAACAGCCTACATGTCCAAACACAAACTAATGGATTGAGAAATTATGGTACATTCACACAATGGAATACTATGCAACACACAGGAGCAATGATTTTGTAAATTATTACCTAACTTGGGAGAGACTGGAGAGCATTATGCTGAGTGAACTCAGTCCCACAAGGATAAATATTGTATAAAACCATTATTGTAGAATGAATATAAAGATCCAAGAGGGTGGGAGAGATTGGAAGCAGAGGGATGAAGATGTGCAGGGAGAGAGGGAGATTACTCATGGGGAAGTACAATTTGTTGGGTAGAGGGATGAGGAAAATGGAAAGAATGTGTTCTTGAAAACAACATATTAGAATTTTATAAATAAACTAGTGGAAAATTTTAAAAAAAGGATAAAGTTTTAGCCAAGTTTGAGAACAGAACGACAAAAAAGAAGGTATCATTATACATACCAGTTTATAATCATATTATTCACACAATATTTAATACTTTTGTATTAATCATGAAAAGGAATAAGGTACATAGTATTCCTGCCATCATGAGGCAAACAAGTGAAGAAGATAGTGAATAAAGTCCAAAAACCAATAAAAGTCAGCAAAAGAGAGGAATACTCTTGAAGAGATGGCTTAATTTAGTGACAGGGCTAATAGGGGCAGGTGTGTGAGAGACAGTAAGATTGGCATAGGATAGAGCTGTTGTATATAGAGTTGCTGTGAGTCGCTGGCAACTCAACAGCACATAACAATGATGACAACAACAACATTTTTATACTTAGTAACCGTTTTGAGAAAAAAAAATCATAGCAATTAGCAGATTTTAGAAAAATAGACTGCAAAACAACTATGAGATATCATCTCACCCCAGTCAGAATAGCATAATTTAACAGAACAGCAAGCACCAAATGCTGGTGAGGTTGTGGAGAAACTGGAACCCTTATTTACTGTTGGTGGGAGTGTAAAATGGTGCAACCACTTTGGAAGGCAGTATGGCGCTTTCTCAAAAAGTTGCAAATAGAGATACCATTCGACCTAGCAATTCCACTACTGGGAATATACCCCAAAGAAACCATAACTGACATCCAAGCAGATATATGCACACCCATGACTATCGTGGCTTTGTTCACAATAGCAAGGAGCTGGAAATAGCCTAAGTGCCCATCAACAAACGAATGGATAGAGAAGTTGTGGTATATTCACATAATGGACTACTACACTGCATTGATAAACAGGAACTCATGCAATATTATTCAAAATGGGTGACCCTGGAGGACATTATGCTGAGTGAAGTATCCCAATCACAAAAGAACAAATACTGCATGGTGCCACTGTTGTAAAACAGGAATGACATCGGGGTTGGAGGGAGACTGAGAAAGATGGGTTCAATTATGTATACTGCATTGAAACAGATGAGGGAGAAAACTGTTTAAAAGGGATATGTGATTAGGTATTTTTGTCATGACAGGAGTCTAGAGCGAAGGCTTCATAGTGGAGTGGACCTTGGGGGGAGGGATTATAAAACAATGAAAGAATTTTTCTTTTACTTTTCCAAGAGGGAAAAAAAAGTGTACTAGAGGGGTGGGTTGGGAGGGAGGAAAAGTGCAACAATGAATGAATGGAAATTAAAAAATTAAGAAAATATTCATTAAATTTAATAAAAAAATTTTAAGAAAAAAAATTAGACTGGACTTCTGTCAGGACAATAATACCTAACCATATATCCGTTACAATGCAGTATACATCATTCTTCCCCTTCTTCTCTGTCTTCCCTCAATCCCAGTGTCAGTCCTGTTTTACAATAGTGGCCCTGTGCAATATTTGCCATTTTGTGACTGAGATATGTCACTCAGCATAAAGTCCTCTAGGGTCATCAGTTTTACATAACATATCATGAGTTCTTTGTTTTTAAGTGCTGCATAGTATTCCATTGTGTGAATATACTAGAGGTTCCTATCCATTCATTTGATGCTGGGCACTTGGCTTGTTTCCAGCTCTTTGCTATTGTGAACAAGGCTGCAATAAACATGGATGTGCATATAACTGCTTGGGTGGCGGTTATGGTTTCTTTAGGTTAAATTCCCAGAGTGGAAAAAAAATTTAAAAAACCCCAAAAAAACAAAACAAAACAAAAAAATTCCCAGAGTGGCATTGCAGGCTCAAATGGTATTTCTATTTGATACCTTTTGAGAAAGCGCCATACAGCCTTCCAAAGGGGTTGCACCATCTTGCACTCCCACCAACAGTGAAAAAGGGATAAATGATTAGGTATTATCATCATGACAGGAGTTCAGAATGAAGGCTGCACAGTACAGTGGACTTGGGGGAGGGATTGCACAGCAATTAAAGAGTTTTTCTTTTACTTATCAAGGAGAAAAGTGAACTGGGGGTCAGGGGTGGGCAGGGAGAAAAGTGCAGCAATGAATGACAGGAAACCCAAAGTCTCTGTAAACTTTCATTAAAATTCATTTAAAAAAATAGACTGATGTTTTTATCCTGGAAAACTATCTCCTGGAGTTTTAGGTTTACTTGTATAAAAAGATCAATCACATTTGCTCCAGTGTATTCATTAAAAGCAGCTGATTAAGAGATGAAACTCTATCTTATTTTTAACCCCTTCTCTCTCGTAATGAATATTAATACTAAGAATTGTGCTACTTGAGAGAGTGGGTTGATTCTATTTCTTAAAAAAAAATAAAAAGGGGAATAATGTTTTAATTGCTCATATGGTATTCTTTATTATAAAATATGCAAGAAAAACGACATTTTGTCTTCTTATTCTGTGGTTTAAATATGTTCTCAGCAACTTGGAAATTGTATTAAAGATTCCAAGATTCAATTTACATACTCAGCAGCATTTGAGCTAAGAACAGAAGTTAGAATAAAAATATCTCTTTTCTTTGGAAAACTGTCCTCAACCTTAGTGCTGTTTATATGTATTTTATTGACTATGAAGACTCAGTGTTGTGACCATCCCAAGGGCCTCTGTATCTCCCAAGAAAGACATCATTCACAGTGCAAAGACTCCTTATGTCCAGCCTTCAGGCCTTTGTTTCTACTTCCCTCACTAGGTACAACCTACTAGGCCATGCCATCTCGCTGGAAAAGAGAATCCATGTCTGGAGGCTCAAATAAGTCTTTGAGACCTATTCTTCCTCTGTTCATGAAAACAAATTGATGAGTTCTTTAGCAGTGCTGTTACTTCAGACTGACTAATGAGGTTGTTAAAAAGTATATTCCCTCCCACATGCCAAGGACTGTGAATGAGAGTGAAAATGGAAATGGAGACAAGAGGATGGAATCGTATTTAAGACAGAATGGATCTCAGCAACATGATTGTTATACTGAGACCAAGGAGAAAGAATGAGTCTACACGCAGTGAAGTTGAAGCAATAATAGCTGAAATCCAGCTTTAAGTTTTACATTTTTACATTGTAATCCTCTTATGCTTTCCTCAAACCTAAAGAGAGTCTGTAAATTGGTGGGGTTTGTGTTTTTTTGTTTGTTTTTTACTTTCTACTACCAAGGTTGTGTCATCTTCATAATGTAGATTACTAAGTCTTCCTCAAATCCTGATGCCACATTCTTTTTCATATATCATCATTTCTTAAGGTATTTGCTAATACACAATTTGAGTAGGTATGGAGAAAGGACATAATCTTAATGCCCACACTTCCTGATTTTAAGCCACACAGCACTCTTTTGTTCTATTCAACTGATTCTTGATCTATGTACAGGCACTACATGAGTACAATTAAGTGGTATGGTATTCTCATTATTCTCAGTGCTATCCATTAACTTATTTTAATCCACACAATTGAATGTCTATTGATAGTCAATAAAATACAAAGTAAATGCCTTTATGGTGTACTCTGCTTTCAACTAAGATTGATCTGGCATAAGCAAAGATATTCCTCTTTCCATGATCTCTTCTGAATCTAGTTTTAACTTTTGTCAGTTCCCTATTTAATGAACTGAGTACTGTTCCAGTCATCTTTCAATAATCTTCAGCAATATTTTACTTGCAAATGACGTTTAATGATAATTTTAGGTAACTCTCATCCACTATTGGATCATTTTTTTTGGAACAACAAAAAAAATATATTAGTATCTTCTAGTCATTTGAACAGGTGGCTACTTTCAAATTTCATGGCATAGACGGATAAGCATGTCCAGGATTGCTGAAACAACCCAGTTGGTATTCCATTAATTCCTGGAGCTTTATTTTCTTGCTGATGCATCAGCATCATGTAGCTTGGAGTTCTTCCAATACCACTGATTCTTTTTTTAAAATTTAAAGATGAAAGTTTTGTGTTCAAAACTTATGTTCATAGGGTCTCTATGGGTTGTCTATGACTCTATGGTTCTTAAAAAACAGTAACATAGTGATATTAATGAAAGTTTACAGAAAATATGGGTTTTCATTCATTGATTGATACACACTTTTCTCCCTCTCTCCTCCAATTAACTTTGCAATGCGTGTCTTCCTCCAGATTGTTAATTGTCATACATATAATGTCTAGTAATCCATTCTTTTCAGATTGTTCTTCCCTATTTCTATTCCAGTGTAGTGTTCATTATCCATTCTTTCCTTCTCTGGCTCTCCTGCATCCATTCTGTTTTTGTAAAAGTGGTCTTCTGTAGAATTTGTCTTTTTGTGACTGAAATAAATATTTCACTCAGCATAATATCTTTCAGATTCATTCATGTTGTGTAGTGTTTTACAAATGCATTGTTTTTCAGTTCTGTGTCATATTCTATTGTGTGGAAATACCACAGTTTTTCTTACCCATTTATTTGTTAATGGACACTTGGGCTGCTTCTATCTCTTCGCTGTTGTGAATAATGCAGCAGTAAACATAGGTGTGCATATATATGCTTGAGTTATCTCTCTGATTTGTTAGGGTATAAGAGTAAGAGGATAGCTGGGTCAAATTATTTTTCTATTTTGACATCTTGAGAAAAAGTCAGATTTCCTTTCATAGTGTACCATTTTATATTCCCACCAGCAGTGAATCCCTGCCAGCATATATTGTTTGTTGCCCTTTTGAAATTTGCTATTGTTGCTGAGGTGAGATAATATCTCACAGTTGTTTTGATTTGAATCTCTCTAATAACTCGAGATTTTGAATATTTCTTCATATTTTTTAGGGCTCTTGATTTTATTTTTCAACTTTTATAAAATTTGTGGTAACAATCTACTTAACAAAACATTCATTAGCACAACTTCTACATGTATAATGACGTTCATTTGATTTTCAGATTGTGCAACCATCATCTCTATCCTTTTCCAAAATATCCTGCTGTAATTAACGTAAACTGTTCCCCAAACAAAAACTCTCTCTGCTCTTCCCTCCCAACTATAGTAACCATTAATAACATTTGGTTCCTACATATTTGCTGATTTCACATATATGAAATCATACATATTTGTCCTTTTCTGACTGGCTTATTTCACTAAGCAAGATATTTTTAATTTTTTTATTTATTTTATTTTATGCTGATTTATTGACAAAGTTTGAATACATTGTTTTTCACACCGGATCTGTTTCCAAAGTTCATATTTTGTCATGCATCAGAACTCCATTTATCTTTACAGCTAAGCTGCATAATATTTCACTATGTGGACAATTCCACATTTTTATTTAATAGACCTTTAGATTATTTCCACATTTTGACAATTGTGAAAAAAAAATGCTGCAATGATCATTGATAAGACATAGTTTTTCTTGCCTTCCTTCTTTCCAAGTTGCTGCTGGGTGATTTTAAACTACTAAACTGGTTATGCACAAACTATTTGTCCTATCCAGGGATGCATCTCTAGCACGCTGGTGTAGTCAATAGTATGTTACATTGTTGATGCGGGGTTTTTTTGTTTTGTTTTGTTTTATCCTAATTTATTTACAAAGTTCAAATACATTGTTTTTCACAAAGGATTCATCCCATTTCCTTTATCCCCTTCCCATCAAATTGTGCAACCCTATGATTAACAACCCCCACCGCCCATCCTCACCCCTCTGCTTCCACCCTCACCCCTTATTTAGATCCTTATGCTCATTCTAAAATAATGGTTTTATACAATATTTGTCCTTGTGGTACTGAGTTAGTTCAATCATCATAATGTTCATTCACTAGCCACTCCCAAGCTGGGTAGTAATTTACAAAGTCATTGCTCCTGTGTTCTGTGTAGTATTCCATTGAATGAATATACCATAATTTCTCAATCCATTCATTTATGTTGGACATCTGGGCTGTTTCCATGTTCTTACAATGGTTAATAACACTGTTATTAACATTGGTGTACAAGTCTCTGTTTGAGCCTCTGTTCTCATTATCTTGGGGAATATTCCAAACAATGGAATAGCTAGGTCATATGGAATTTCTACGTTCAGCTTTTTGAGGGAGTTCCAAACTGCCTTCCAGAGTGGTAGTACCATTTCACAATCCCCCCAATAATTTAAAAGAGTTCCTATCTTGCCACATCCTCACCAACATTTAATACTTGCTGTCCATTAAACTTTGTCACTGCTACTGGAGTGAGATAGTATCTCACTGTGGTTTTGATTTGCATCTCTCTTATGGCCAGCAATTTGAGCGTTTCTTCATGTATAGGTTGGCCATTTGAATATCCTCTGTGAAAACTCTTTGCATGTCTTTTGTCCATTTTGTAATTGGATGATCAGTCTTTTTCTTTTGGAGAGCCAGGAGTATTTCATAAACTTTTGTTATGAGACTCTTGTCTCAGATGGTATTGCCAAATGTTTGTTCCCACTTGGTAGATTTTCTTTCCATCCTATTGGAAGAAGTTTTTGATGTGCACAGGGATTCATCTTCAGAAGGTCCCATTCATCAATTTTATATTCTCCAAATTGTGCATTTCTGGTTGTATTTGGCAATCTCTTTATACCACAGACTAGGCATTCTAAGCTTGATCCCAGTTTGTCTCCTGGGAATTTTGTGGGTTTGGGCTTTACTACTGGATCTCTGATTCACCTTGAGTGGATTTTTGTGTATTGTGTGAGATATGAATTACATTTCAGCTTTGTGCAGGTATCAGTCCAGTTTTGCCAGCATCATTTGTTGAAGAGGTTTTCATTTCTCCATATAGGTTTTATTTTCTTGTCAAATATCATTTGACCAGAGTTAGCTGGGTCTACTTCTGTGTTCTCAATTCTGTTCCATTGGTCTATGTGCCTGTTATTGTACCAGGAACATGGTGTTTTGGTTATTACTGCTGTGTAGTAGGTTTTTGTTTTGTTTTGTTTCAAATATTACACTAGCTTATTTACAAAATTCTAATACATTGTTTTAGAGAACAGTTTCTTTCAATTTCTGTTAACTCCCCCCATCAAATTAATCCATCCTCCCCCTGCACATCCTTATCCCTTTGCTTCCATGCTCTCTCACCCCTTTTGGTTTCTTATACTCATTCTACAGTAATGGTTTTCTACAATATTTTTCTTTGTGGGACTGAGTTATTTAACTCAGCATAATACTCTCCAGGCCCTCCCAAGTTAGGTAATAATTTACAAAATCATTGTATTCCATTGTGTGAATATACCATAATTTGTGGGGAGAAGGGGACTCTTATACATTGTTGGTGGGATTGTAAAATGGTAAAACCATTGTAGAAGGCAGTTTGATGCTTCCTTAAAAAACTGAACATAGAAATTCCATATATCCAGCTATTCCATTACTTGGAATATACACTGAGAAAATGAGAACTGAGGCACAAACAGAGATTTGTATATCAATGTTCATAGCAACATGATTAACCATTGCAAGGACATGGAAACAGTCCAAATGTCCAACCACAAACAAATGGATTGAAAATTTATGTGTAGTAGGGTTTTTTAATTTTTTAAATAATTTTTTATTCATTTTAATGAAAATTTACAGACTTTGGATTTCCATTATTTCATTGTTGCACTTTTTTCCTTGCCCAACTATCCCCCCGCCCCCGCAGTACACTCTTTGAAAAGTAAAATAAAAGATCCCCCATTGTTTTACAATCTCTCCCCTCAGGTCCACTGCACTATGCATCCTTCATTCTGGAGTCCTGTCATCACAATAATACCTAATCCCTTTTAAATAGTTTTCTCCCTCCTCTGTTTCAATACAGTATACATTATTTATCCCATCTTTCTAAGTCTCCTTCCAATCCTGATGTCAGTCCTGTTTTACAATGGCACTATGCAGTATTTGTCCTTTTGTGACTGAGATATTTCACTCAGCATAATGTCCTCTAGGGTCACCCATTTTGAATAATATTGCATGAGTTCCTTGTCTTTCAATGTAGTGTAGTATTCCATTATGTGAATATACCACATATTCTCCATTCGTTCGTTTGTTGATGGGCACTTAAGTTGTTTCCAACTCCTTGTATTGTGAACAAAGCCACAATATGGGTGTGCATATATCTGCTTGGGTGGCAGTTATGGTCTCTTAAAGGTATATTATCAGTAGTGGAATTGCTGCGTCAAATAGTATTTCTATTTCCAACTTTTTGAGAAAGTGCCATACTGCCTTCCATAGTGGTTGCACTATTTTACACTCCCACCAATAGTGAATAAAGGTTCCAGTTTCTCCACAACCTCGCTAGCATTTGTTGTTTGTTGTTTCGTTGAATTTTGCTATTCTTACTGGGGTTAGACGATATCTCATATTTGTTTTGATTTGCATCTCTCTAAGAGCTAGGGATTTTGAAAACTTCTTCATGTGTTTGTTTGCCATCTGAATGTTTTCTTTGGTGAAGTGTCTGTTCATATCCTGTGCCCATTTTTCAATTGGGTTGTTTACTCTATCTTGTTGTGGTGCTTGAGTATTC
>NW_006400087.1:2293223-2294833 GCF_000299155.1 Elephantulus edwardii
TTATTGTATTATTTTTTACATGTACCATCAAATCAGATCTGACTGGTACAGGAGGAGATTGCTCCCTCCTTCTCCAGTAGAGCATCTGGTGGATTTGAACCGTGTACTTCTGGGATTGCAGTGCAGTGTCTTGCCAATAGGCCACCAGAGCTCCCTAAGTATTTAATCTTGTGATTAGCTATTGTGAATGGTATTGTTTTTCTTAACTCCAGATCTGTATTCTCTTTGTCTGCTTTGTAGGTTTAAAATCGACTGTTACATGACAGGCACAAAACAAAGAAAAAGATCTATAATGAAGCTAACAGTTTAATAATCTTAAATAGATATCTTCTCCAAGAGTGTTAATGTTCTTCCACCTCCACCACTAATTTTCATTTATCCTAACAACATGTCTTATCTTCTTGATTTTAAATGGGAAATATTTTCATATTATCAGAGAACTGCTACTTTGTTTATTCCATATAGAGTGATTCTTCCTTATATTAGAATAATGAAGTCTATTTTCTTCCTTGATGTGATTTATTAGGTGAAGTCAATTAATCTGTTGCTTCTTTCTGTCTCTGCTATCATCTTTACATTATTGCTAGTCAAAAAATCCATTTATTTGTGCTCTTATTTTTAAAATTACCTTTCTTTCAGAGATTGTTGGGTTATTGTTCATTTATGAACATGTTTGATTAAATAGTTGATTTTCATTCTTCCTTTTTGATGTGTTTGCTTATTGCTGTGAATGAACGTCTATCTATAGCTTTTGATGTATCTCAGAGGTTTTTGTAAGTTGTGTTTTCATTTTAGTCAAGAATTTTTTACTTTTTCTACTCATCCATACTCAAGAAGGGAGTTATTAAGCTTCCAAGTGCTGACTGTTTGCTGATTTGTTTTTTTTTGTTTGTTTTAAAACATGTATCCTCTTGATGTTGATGTCTAATTTTATAGCATTGTGGTCTGCGAAAATGTTTTATACTATTTTGACACTTTTAACTTTTTTGAGGCTTGCTCATCACCTAAATTATGGTTTTGTTTTGTTCCTGAAGAATGTACCATTCACGCCAGATAAGAATGTAAATGGATATTTTTGAGGGTTCTTTTCATTTGTATATGCCTATAAGATCAAGTTGGTTAGAGGTATAGTTTAATCACTCAACATTTTTATTGTGTTTCTTTCTGGTGATCCTATCTTTCCTTGAAAGTGGTGTATTGAATTAATCTCCTCCTATTGTTTGTTGCTGTTGTTGTATAACATCGAGTTGAAACCAACCCATAGCTGATCCTCTGGCAAGTTTTCAGAGGCAGTGAAATTGTGCAGGAGGAAATTGTCTGTCTTTCACCTGCAAAGCAGCTGGTGGATCCAAGCCATGGGCATTTGGGATTGCAGTAAAACTTCTTATTGTCTATTTCTTTTTTTCCGTTCTCTTAGTGTTTTCTTTATGGTTTTCACAGCTCTATCATTTAGCACTCATATGCAAGTTCAAGCTGAAGCTGAGGAAAATTAAACCAAATACACAGGAGCCAAAATATAACTTTGATTTCATCCCACCTGAATTTCAGAATCATCTCAGGAACAGGTTTGAGGCCTTGAACACTAATGAGTGAAGACCAGATGAGTTGTG
>NW_006400087.1:2296663-2297660 GCF_000299155.1 Elephantulus edwardii
ATCTCTTCCAGTCAGTTGGCCAAGTGGTCGTTCTCCAGATTTCTTGGCACAACTTGGTGAGCACGTCCAGGGCAGCAACTGTTAACTGAAATATGTCAATTGGTATACCATCTATTCCTGGAGCCTTATTTTTTGCCATGTCCTTCAAAGCACATAGATATTTATTATGGTTATGTCCTCTTGTTCTATTGATCCTTTAAGCACAATATAGTGTACTTCCTTGTTATTTATGATGATTTGTACCCTGAAGTCTGTTTCAGTGTTACTGCTTTTGCTTTTATCTGGTTGTCATTTAGTTCATTTGGTACATTTTTTATACCCTTTAGCTGCTATACTGTCTTTAACTTCACTTTCACATGGGTTCCTTGTGGATAGCAATTTGATGCCTCCCCGCCCCGCCGCCCCTCCCCTTATTTGTTCTGGTACTCTGTTTTTGTTTTTGTTTTTTTCTTCCCTGGTGCGTGTAAACTATTCACACTCAGTGTAATTATTGATAGGTACGGTTTTAGTGCTACCATTTTATTCAGTTCTTTTTTGTGTGTGTGTGTGTTGTTGCTGGTTACTTTGATTCATCCACTTTCTGTGGCACATCTGTGGGAAGGACTTTCTTTAGTATTTCTTGCAACATTGATCTTATTTTCACAAACTCCCTTAGTTTCAGTTTTTCTGAGAATGTCTTGATCTATCATATTTAATGGAAAGTTTTGCTGGGTATAGTACAGTTTTAATGATTGAGAGTGGTATACTTTGAGTGTCTTTTTTTATTTGAGTCTTGTTTTCTCCACCCTCCCTCCAGTTCATTCCTCTTTTTTTCCCCCCTTGAAAATATGTTTTAATTGTCCCATTGCCACAGTGCTTGTCAAAGCCAGTTCTCATTAATCTCCTTTGTCAGTGTGTCCTTTGCCATTCCCTATCTCCTCCCTGAGAGAGACTTCACCCTGATTCATAAGGAAAAGGGGATGGCGTATTCTCTTAGCTACTTCCTGCTGAAAAGGGA
>NW_006400087.1:2297798-2307679 GCF_000299155.1 Elephantulus edwardii
TATATCCTTGAAAATGTATCATGGAACTGTTGCAGCCTAGAAGACACAAATTTAACTAAAGTTAAAAGTACATGAGTAAAAAATTAAAAGCAATAATATTCCAAGTAGAGGTTCTAACAGTGGCACAAATCAAGATACAGAGGGAAGGTAGTTCTTAAAAGAAAAGGCTTATTGACTAGCACTTCGTCTATTATAGTATAAAGGTTAGGAACCACAAGGTGCAGAGCCTCAACCATGTCATTTATTGTTCTTAAGTCCTGCTTGCATGTTTTCTTCCGAGGCATCAGCACTTAATCTTATTTGCTCTACTTTATAAGTTACTCTTCATTTTTTCCCTAGATGCTTTCAGAATTTTCTCCCTGTCTTTGATTTTGGCAAATTTCATTATTATATGCCTTGTATATACATTTTCTCATTCTTCATGTATCTGAAAAATTTTGTTTTCATAACTCTTCCACAAGGTTTTTCAGTGTCTTCTCCGACCCCCCCCCCTCCCCCGCCGCCTTTCCAGTTCTGGAATTCCAATTATGCATATTTGTCTTCCTCTCGTCCTGATTCCATATTCCGCTTCATAAAGTCCAGTTTCTCAAATAATTTGCTCAGTATATGGGTTTTTTTTGGCATGGAGAATGGATACAGCCCTAATGCACACCTTTCTTGATTTTAAAAGATAGAATGTGCCCTTGCTTTTCTTTTTCAGACAACAGCTTCTTGGTCTAGGTATTGGTTTCACATAAACACAATTAAGAGCTCTGGTATTTCCATTATTCTCAAGATAATCCATAATTTCTTATTATCTGCTCAGGCAAATCCTTATATATAGTCAAGAAAACACAAATAGACATCCTTCTAGTATTTTCTGCTTTCAGCCAAGTACCATCTAACAGCAGCAATCTAACCTGAGGCTTGACTTTGTTTTTCAGTTCTTTCAGCTTGAGAAACACCAAGTGAGTTTTCTTCTTTTTTATTTCCTATGCCAGGTCTTTGCACACTTCATTATTATAGTCTACTTTGTCTTTTCAAGCTGCCTTTGAAATTTTCTCTTCATTTATTTACTTCAGCATTTCTTCCTTTTGTTTTGACTTCTCAATATTTTGGCACAATTTTCAGAGTTTTTTTTGTCATCCACTTTAGTATTTTCTGTCTCCTCTGTATTTTTAGTGTTCTTTTGCTTTCTTTATGAATGATATTCTTGATGTCATCACACAACTCATCTGTTCTTCAGTCACTGGTGTTCAATTTCTCAAATCTATTTCTTGAGATAATTTTTCACCTCTTCTTGTTGTTGTTGTTAAGTGCCGTCGCGTCGCAGGCAACTCAAAGTGACCATATGAAGGAGTGTCCTCCACGCTTGGGCGCCTTTCTTCCTCTCTCTAGGTTCATAGGGTTTCTGGAGGCAAGCTATTATGGAAGTGGATGCCACTCCTCCTTCCAAGCTGGGATACTTTTAGGGTAATAATTTTGGGTTTTGTGTACTTGTTTTGGTTTTATTCAGCTTCCATTTGAACGTACACATGAGTAATTGATGTCCTATTCAACAGTCAGCACTTGACCTAGTTTTGACTGCTGGTATTGAGCTTCTCCATTGATTATTTACACAGATGTGGTCAATTTAATTCCTCCATAATCCATCAGGTGAGGTAAATGTATATAGTCATGTTAATGTTTGGGGTCAGAGAATGAGAGCAAGGCCCTCAACAAGGTAGATTGACACAGTGACTAACATTAGGCTTGAGCATGTTGGAGATCTTGAGGATGGTGCAGGATAGGGCAAGGTTTAAATCTGTCATTCATAGAGGTTTTATGGGTCATAGTCAACTCAAAGGCACTTAGCAACAACAGCAATGTAAAGAATTTGTTTCAGTTTATCTGGAATGCAGTGTTTGACCATATGTTATAAAGACTGAGAAAAATTCAGTCACTGTAGATAAAGATGGAGAAGATCCTCCCAAGGAAAGCAGTAGCCTAAGAAAATATTAATCCATTGCCAAGCAACTAAAGCATGAGATACTATAGTGATATCATAATTCTAGCAGTAAGAGACTGTTCTTCTAGAGATACAAGCATTTTGATAACCATATTCATATGATATTCTTAAAATTAGTTACATTTTGTTGTCACTCACACACATTTTTGTGGCTCTATTCTTAACCCCTCACCCGTCTCTGTTATTTACCTTGTTATGTTGTGTTATGTTATGTACCTATCATACATACTGAGTCTTTTTCAAGCCTATCTGGACCCTCTATCTTAGATTTCTTTTATGAAAGATCTTCCATTAAACAATAATCACTTAGGCTCTGGAGACTTAGTGGTAAGGAGTTGCACTGCCATCCCAAAGGAACATGGTTTGAATTCACCAACTGTTCCTAGCATGGTATTAGTTGTCCCTGAAAACCTGCCAGAGGGTCAGCTATGAGTCAGCTCCAACTCAATGTTACGTAACAACAATGAATGACAAGACCATATTAAAATTTATTATACTCCTTGTCAAGCACAAAGAGTCTGTATCAACATTTCTTGCCTCAGGTCAAAAGAACAGGAGGGACAGAATGGTATTGTGATTTTAGAAGGCTATTCTGGCAGTGGGGGTTGGTGTGCTGGAATTAGTGAGATTGGCTCAAGACAGGGAACGGTTCACATAGAGTCATTATACATTGCAGGCAACTCAACAGCATATAACAACAATAACATACAATGACATGTTTGGAAGCAGGAGTGACATCCACGTCTTAAGTAACATGCCTCCAGAAACTCTATGAACTTTGATAAATGTCAATAGTTGTAGAGGGGCTTCAGGCCTTTAATTCATAGGACCACTATGAGACATGCTCTACTCGAAAGAAATCAACAACAACAACAACATTCTGGCAGCAATGAGAAGGGTATTAGGCAAACCAAGAGAAGGAGGCCAGGAAAGAAGCTATTGCCTTTATCCAGGTTTAAGCTAATAGGAGAGAGCTCGGTGGCCTAGTAGTAAGAAGCTGTCCTGTAATCCCAATTCCAAAAGCATGTGGTTTGAATCCAACAGCTGCTCTGTGGGAGAAGGATAAACAGCCTCCTCCCATGTGATTTAATGCTTCTAAAAACCCACTGGAGGTCAGCTATGGCTCATATCTGACTCAAGGGCCAACAACAATAACAACAAGCTAACAATATACAGAAATATTATAAAGATAGAAGATGATAAAATAGAATTGATTGTACTTGGAGGAGGGTGTTATTGTTGTTATGTGCTATTGAGTGGCCTGTGACTCATAATGACTTTATGTATAATAGATCTAAACCATGCCCTATCTTAAGCCAATCTCATTGTCACTGACACACTTACCCACATTTCCCCAGTTACTGAGCCAATCCATTTTATCCAGGTTATTCCTCTCCTGCACTGTCCCTCCAAACTTCCAAGCATTATGTCCTTCTACAAGGACTGATCTCTCCTGGCAACATGCTCAAAATATGTGAGTTAAAACTTCAAAATCCTTACTTCCAAGGAGCAAGTTGATTTCACCCTCTCCAGGACAGACCTGTTAATTTTTTGGCATTCCATGGTATGTGAAATACTCTTCTCCAGAACCACAACTCAAAGACATCAATTCTTCTTTTATCATCCTTAGCTCTCTGATACATAGCAAGCAACTGCAAAGACCATGACTTGGATCTGGAACAGCTTAGTCTCTAGACTGAGATCATGGTTCTTCAGTACTCTGGGGAGATCCTTGATAGCAGATTTTCCCAATGTAATTTGTCTTTTGATTTCCTGACTGCTATTGTAAAAACTGTTGATTGTGGAACTAAACAAGCTGAAATTGTTAACAATTTCTTTCTCTTCTCTATCATGATAATGCCAACTGGCCTGGTTTTGAAAATCTTTGTTTTCTTGATATTGAACTTCAAACCATATTGTGGAATGCAGTTCTTGCCCTTCTGCAGCAAATGTCTCAGGTTCTCTGCGGTTTCAGCAAGTAGGATTGTATCATATGCATAACATAGGTTGTTGTCTTCCTCCAATTCTGAAGCCACATTTCTCCTCATAAAGTCCAGCCTCCCGAATGATCTGTTCCTCATACAGATTGAAAAGTTATGGAGATAGGATGTATTCCTGATATACACTTTTCCTGATGTTGAACTATGTAGTGTTTTCTTACTCTGTACTGAGGACTGCTCTTTCTGGTCCAAATATTGATTTCACATTAATACAATCAAGTGTTCTGTGATTCCTATTTTTCTCAAGCTTAGCCACAATTTATGGTGATAAACTCAATCAAAAGCCTTTGCCTAGTTAATGAAGCACAGATAGACATTCCTCTGGTACTCTCTGCTTTTAGTTAAGATTCATCTCACATTGGCTATCATGTCTCTAGTGCTTTGGCTTCTTCTAAACCCAGTCACCATATCTGGCATTTCTTTGTTTATGTATCGTTCCAGTTATTTTTGGATAATCTTAAAAAAAAAAGGCGATTCGATAGAATGTGAGAGTTTGGAGGAAGTTAGGAAAGAGAGTAAGATTCTGGTATAGTTTGTAGAGAGTTGGTAACCAAAGGTGATACCTTTTTGGCAATTTGAACCCAGCAGCCATTCAGAAGGAGAAAGATGGGGAGACTCCTTCTGTGTGATCTGCAACTTCCTAAAAACCTGCTAGAAGGTCAGTTGACTTGAAGTCAACTAGTTGCCTTCGAGTCAACTAGAAGTTGACTTGAGTTTGTTGAATGAACTGTTTAAGCCATGTCTAATCATTTTTAAAATTACTTATTTCATTACTTCCACCACAATTTACTGTGGTCAAGGCATACAAATTTTTTAAATTAATTTTATTAATTTGAATGAAAGTTTACAGTGATTTGGGGTTTCCAGTCATTCATTGTTGCACTTTTCTCCCTGCCCACCCCCTCCCCCAATTCACTTTTCTCCTTGATGATTAAAACAAAAACTCTTTCATTGCTATG
Source organism: Elephantulus edwardii (assembly GCF_000299155.1). Classification (NCBI taxonomy): domain Eukaryota; kingdom Metazoa; phylum Chordata; class Mammalia; order Macroscelidea; family Macroscelididae; genus Elephantulus; species Elephantulus edwardii. The sequence continues at coordinate 2,302,745 of NW_006400087.1, forward strand.
CAATCCCTCCCCCCAAGCCTCTTACACTTTAGAGCCTTCAAGACTCCTGTCATGACAATAATACCTAATCACATATCCCTTTTAAACAGTTCTCTCCCTCATCTGTTACAATGCAATAAACATCATTTCTCCCCTTCTTCTCTGCCTTTCCTCAACCTCAATGTCAGTCCTATTTTACAATAGTGGCCCTATGCAATATCTGTCATTTTGTGACTGAGCTATTTAACTCAGCATAATGTCCTCTAAGGTCATCCACTTAGCATAGTATTTCATGAGTTCCTTCTTTTTCGGTGTTGCATAGTATTCCGTTATGTGACTATACCAGAGCTTCTCTATCCATTCATTTGTTAATGGGAACATGGGTTGTTTCGAGCTCTTTGCTATTGTGAAGAAAGCCACAATAAACACGGGTGTGCATTTATCTGCTTGGGTGGCGGTTATGGTTTCTTTAGGGTAATTTCCAGAAGTGGAATTGCTGGGTCAAGTGGTATTTATATTTGCAACCTTTAATGCATACATATTTAAGGAGTCATTTTAGTGAATGTCTTAAAATTCAGAATGCTAGGAGGCTGGGAATAGGGCTGGAACTAGGTGTATAGGCCTGCCGTAGATTACACTGGAAACTTAAGAGCTTGATAGGAGCCTGGGCACAGTGGGTAAGTTCAGGCCTGGCTGAGGAAAAGAGTCTTAAACATGGAAGTCTCTGGATTGTACTCAAAGTTTAAGCCATCATAGAACCACCAAAGTGATGACTAGCCTTTAGACTGGGTAATATCAGTACCCAACAGCAGTACCATGTGTAGAGGCTGAAGGAAAGAGGCTGTAGGCTGACAAGACAATTCATTCTCTGTCTCCACACAGTTTCCTTGGACTAGGTCAGCCTCAGCATGGAATTAAGCACTTTCCTGGTAATAAGGGAATTTGGGGAAATCAAGCATTACCATGGGGTAATATGGGAGTGAAGGGGAGGAGGAGACCATTTGTACTCATCATTATAAAGCAAAAGCAACTCATAATGTTGTTACATACCGTCAAATTGGAACCAATTCACAACTGATCCTTCAGAAGGTTTTCAGAAGCAGTAAATTAATCGAGAGGAGAGAATCAATCATGTTTTTCCCATGAAGCTGTTGGTGGATTTGAATCATTTGCCTTTGGGTTGGCAGCACAGTTCCTTAATATTAGGCCACCAGAGCTCGTTAGCTCATACTGGAGAGAGAAACTTTTTGTGCTTTAAGATTTAAAAGAGTCTTGCTTTTTCAGATGCAGTTAAAAGACCATAGTCACTCACAGGCTCTAGAAATACTGATGTTGCAGTTGTTCATGATTGCCATCGAGTTGAGCACGACTCATAGCGACCCGATGAACAAAAGATCAGAAGCCTTTTGATAACTGTCGTTTCTCAAAGTTTATAGTTTCCAGTAGCACATAGTTTCCAGTGGCACATAGTTTCCAGTGGCACATAGTTTAGGAAGTGGAAGCCACACCTGCTTCCAAGAATAGAAAGCAAGTATTATTAAATTTTTTGTGTTACAGAAATAAATTATTTGTATGTTTTCTAAAAACCAGAAGCAAAGATTAAAAATATATGCCTACTACAGGACTCTTTTCCTTGAGAACGTTCTTACTTCTTCCATTTAATTTAATGAAAGTAATAATTACTAAACAAGTATATAATCTTCTGGGCACCTAGGTGTGAAAAGGTCAGAATGCGTTCTAAAGTTTTTGTTTTGTGCTGCATCATTCCTCTTGTTTAGTGGCAAACTTTTCATAAGTTCAAAAAGTCTGGGCTGGAAATATTTGCTGAGCGTGATGATCACAATTTTCATTCTCTGAAACTAAAGTAAAATATTATCACCATTTCATTTGGCTCTGCTGTTTACTTTGAGAAAAAAGTAGGACTAAATGAAATGAGAAGCAAGGATCACTTTTTTTTCTCACATTACTGACTGCTTTGAAATAGTTTGTCAAATTGTATTTATGGTTAGACAGGTTCAGATAGGAACTTTAGAATTACCCACCTGGAACTATATGTGAAACAGAAAAGGACAAGAGCAAGAGAATAATAAAAGGTCAAGTAAGGCTTCAGGGAAGATGGGGAGGAAAACCAGAAAGAATAGTAAAAAGGAATCGGATTTTTTTTCTAGGATTTCATACTGTCAAGGTAAAAGGAGGGAACAGAGAGAAAGTAGTTTCATTCAAAACTGGAGACAAGAGGTGCAGCATGTATGAATAAATTAATATCAATAGTCATATTCCACTGTTTGTTGAGTGATGATAAGTTAAATTTGATCAGCATAACTTAGCTACCTTTTGCCACTGACTTCTCTGCCCAGCTCAATTAATTCTGCTGTGATCTGATAAGATGATCTTGATTTTACAGAAAATGAGGCTCGGAGGGGTAAAATAATCTGCCTACACTCATCCCCCAGTTAAAGATACAACTGGTATTTGAACCTATGTGAACTAACTGCGAATTCTCTTCTTTCCATTAGACTACTTCCTGAAGACAAAATTGGAAACTGGTGGTCATATTTTGGTCTTAGCTGAATCACTGTTGCCTCAATGAGCCTTGACCCTATTTATGGGTAACCATGATAGAAAGGAGATCCATGGTATCTTTCAGATATCCACACTTTAGAGAATTACCCTGGATTCCTGGCAGAAAGCAAAGCGAGACAAGAGTTAGTAGGTAATAGTTTATCTGAGGAAATGAACACAGAGAGGAGGAAAAATTCAACAAGCTGTCTGCAGTGTGGGCACGAGGTCCCTCTGCTGGTTGGACTCTGGGAGCTGCAGTGGGCATATAGATAGGAGGCTTTTGTTTTCTGACTCTAGTCCCCTGTGAATCAAAGGATTCATACCGGGGTTTTAACTCCCTCACATACCCTGGTTGGTCTATGTTGGTTGTTGTCTGTATCTAAGAGGCATCTGCATCTAAGAGACCTGATACAGTAGAGGCTGTCCTAAGGAAGGCTGTGTGCAAGGTGGATCACAACAGAAATTGAGAATACCCTGCTACTTAGTAGTGGAGCTCTCCAGGTCAAAGTAATGGAACTCTCCAGGTCTAGTCTGTTGAGAGTTGCACTGCTAATTCAAAGACCTCACCTCTCTAGTGGTTCAAATCTACCAATGGCCCCTCAGAAGAAAGATGAGCAATCTTCTCCTGTGCAATTAACAGTTTCTGAAAAACCAGTGGGCTAGGAGTAGGCTCTGATTCATTGTCAGCAATGAGTTGAAGTAAAGGAAAGTCTGAATCTTTTTGTTCTCCATCAACAAGGCCCACAAATAGATTAGGAATTAGAGAATTTTCTTTTTTTTAAGTGATAACTACCTTATGGAGGATCAGAGAAAACTTTTAACACTCGGAAAAATCTCTAATTGTCTTAACCAGGTAGGATCAAACTATTTTATCTAATTTACAGTATATACATTGCTTTCACTTACACTCACCCCTCCTTGTTTGAGTCTCAGAGAACTCCAAAAATTAGTCATTACAATATTATTACTAATTACAAAGATATTACTAGTAACAAATATATCTATATTGGAACAGGGATGTCTGGCCCTAAAACCATTATTCTTATCATTATCACCATTTTACAAAGGTGAAAACTGAGTCCCCAAAAAGCTCTACTACTTTCAAATAAAGAAAAACATTGCTAGAGTTCTTTAAAATACCAATGAGGGAGTTTTTCTTTTGCTTTTCAAGGAGAGGAGCAAAGGGGGGGGGGGAGGGGTTTGTGCGGGGAGAAGGGTGCAACAATGAATGAATGGAATTCCAAAATCTCTGTAGATGTTTATTAAAATGAAAAATAAACAAACTAAATTAATAAAAAAATTTTCACATCTCCTCTATTCTCATATTCTAAAAATTAAATGAGAATGTTTTTCAAATAAAATTTGTTACAATGATGTGTATGAGGTATAACGTGGGGTTGGTGAGAGTAGAAGGGAGAGGATGGGGTGGTGGGGGTGGTTAATCATAGGGTGGCACAATTTGATGGGTGGAGGGAGAGATGGGAAAAAGGACATGGTAAAGATCCTGTGTGAAAAACAATGTATATGAACTTTGTGAGTAAACCAGTATAAAAGAAAAAATTATTTACAAAAAAAATTATCACAGTGCCCAACACATAGTCAATTTAGGTAGCAGTGTGATTTCTAATGGCTGAGTGATGAGGGGGAAATTATCGGTGAGAGTAGGTCTTAAACATGAGAAGGTGCTCCTGGTTTATGTTTTCATTTAGCATCTTGACTAAAAAGCTTTTTGTGTCATCACAAAATACATAGACCTGTAACTATTTTGCAGATTACAGGAGTGATTTTACAGGTTGTTTTGCCTTATGTATCAAATAATGTCTTTTTTTTTCTGTGGAGTGTCTGACACAGAACAGATACATGACTGAGATGCCATATTTAACTCCACAACAACGATGTCAATGTAAGGGCTCCAATTTTTCTGTTTTCTATTTGAGTTTAGAAAAGTTCTCTGTCTTAATTGCCCAGGGTCATAGCTGAGAATCAGCAATTCCACTTACCTTTGAAGATAGAACATTATGGGAGATACTTGAGAGAAATTAACTCATTTTAGTGATAAAGTTACTTATTGAAGTTTTAGAACAAATATGTCCATATTGGAACAGGGTTGTTTGACCCTACAACCATTACTCTATATCACTACACAACAGCTGTCTTTATGCTACAAAACATCTAAGATAAAATATTTTTGTTATTGCAAGAAATCTGGAGAACAACCACTTGGCCAACTGACTGGAAAAGGTCTATATTTGTTCCCATCCCAAAGAAGGGCGACACAACTGAGTGTGGAAACTACAGAACAATATAATTGATTTCACATGCAAGCAAGATTCTGCTGAAGATTATCCAAAAACGACTGGAACAGTACATCAGCAGAGAACTGCCAGAAGTCCA
>NW_006400087.1:2311765-2312726 GCF_000299155.1 Elephantulus edwardii
CATACGCTTACAAGGAAGCCCAGTGAATACCACCTACAATTAGGCTATGATTTCTCACCCTTAGTCCCTGACCCTACCCTCTCTCTAAAGACAAGAGCCCATAGAAGTAGATATGATCATTCATAAGAATATTTAGAATAGATTTGGAAAAACTTTTAAAACATCTTATTCAAAATCATGGCATTTGAATAATTTTTCATCTAATAAATGGAATTTATTTAGGCTAGTTTAAAGGCTAATTGATACAATTTCAATTTCAAATTGAAATAGTACTTACAATGCATTGTCATTCATCTTAATGGCTGTTAACGTTCAAACATAGTTGAGATTCTCTGAATAAGAGCATCATTAACCCTGTTATTGCTGATCAATGTACAGTCTGGCATCTCCAATCATGAGGATTTTCAGGATATCAGGTTGCTAAAAGGATACTTTGGCTTGTAACTGATGTTGAGGAAATAAATTACATAATAGCATCTAACATTGTGTCTGGAAAACAAATAATGAAGAAGCAGTTTTAATTCTTAAGTCACTGATAAATTTTGCAGCTATGTTCAGAGGCTCAGTGAAAGAAAGGAAGATCCTCAACGTGATGAATTGACACAGTGACTGTAATAATGGACTTGAGCATGGCAGAGATCTTGAGGATGAGACAGGAAAGGGCATTCTCTTTATGAATCAAACTCTACTCAACGGTATCTAACTACAACAACGCATAGTAAAAGTTACATGTATTTTCTTTTTTTAAGCCTCAAAGAGAATCTGTTGGGATGCAGGTATAGAAAGTGGTTTAAATGTTGTACTAAACATGATAGTGATAAGTCACTAAGGTTTCAGTAACAGCAAGCATTCCACAAAATCATTTTTACAATACTCGAGCACCACAACAAGATAAAGGAGAATAATCCAATTGAAAAATGGGCACAGGATATGAACAGACACTTCACCAAGGAAGACATTC
>NW_006400087.1:2312826-2322594 GCF_000299155.1 Elephantulus edwardii
TTAAACCAGGCTACTCCTCGGAGGCAAGGATTCTGGGGCTTTGTCTGACATACTTTGGACATGTTGTAAGGAGAGACAGGTCTTTAGAGAGGGACATTATGCTGGGTAGAGTAGAGGGACAGTGCAGGAGGGGAAGACCCTCTATGAGGTGGATTGATTCCATGACTGGGGTAATCGGGATGGGTGTGTTAGAGGCAATGAGATTGGCGCAGGATAGAGCAGGGTTTAGGGCTGTTGTACATAGGGTCACTATGAGTCGCAAACGACTCGACGGCACATAACAACAGCAACAACCTGCTTTGAGTCCACTTTTACACACAACGTTTGGAAATACTGACTCACCCTGCATCATACTATTGCAGGTCAGATTGTTATCTTTGGTTCTCTAGAGAAGCAAAGCCAGTGAAGTTTGATAAATGGAAAAATGGATGGATGGATAGCTAGACAGACAGATAGATCAAACTCAAACTTAATTTCCGTTGAGTCAGAACTAACTCATAGCTGACCCTCCAATGAGTTTTCTGAGGCTGTAAATCATATGGAAGAAGACTGGTCATCATTCTCCTGTGGAGCCACTAGTAGATTGTTACCAGAAAGACACACTGTTTTTGGTTAACAGTACAACTCTCTACAGACTATGCCATGAGAGTCCCTTAAGTAGATAGGTAGGTAGATATTTTTCTCAAGGAAATGACTTACTTAGTATTGCATAGCTTATATAGAGGATATCAATTATGAAGCCCATAGATCAGACATTAGGTTAGCGGTTTCTCTTGATTTATGTAGTTAGGCTGACAAACCCAAGATTTCCAGATTGCATAGAAAGTCACTGGCTTAGAGACTGAATATGCTGGCAAATCCCAAAATCATCAGGCAATATGGCAGGTTCCTAGTTCAAGTCTCAAGATCAGAAGAGTCAGACCAGAGTCCAGGGTGAACAAAACTAGTGAGCTTTGCAAGAATAACTGTATTTATTAAATTCAGACTACACCATGAAGAGACACGTTTTGCATCAGATTGGAGCTATGACAGGATAGAATGCTGTAACCTATCTTAATTTTCTTAGTGAATCAGGGTTTCCCTGATCAGATTGCATTATGGTGATGATTGCAGCATTATATAACTGCCACATTACATTATTACATAACCTCAAAATGAGAGAATTAGGGACAAGTTGACACACAACCTTGACCACTGTAGCTGCAATGGCAAATTTCTGGAGGAAGATCTTGAGATCTGTCTTCTTATTCTGTCTTTGCTTGGAAGCTCCATTAAAACCTGTTAAGCACCATAGCATCACCCAAGCCTTACTGTCAAATGGATGGCATCTGTACTTGAATTATGTTGACCAAGAAATGAACTCAGGTCTTTCACATGGAAAATATGGGATCTGTTTCTGAATCACCACTGCATGTCATCAAATATTTATTCAAATTCAAAACTCACTGCTGTCCAGTTGTTTTTGACTTATAGTGACTCTCCATTGGGAGGGTAAAGTTGTCAATCACAGAGACACTACTCTCTATCTTTCTCCTGTGAAGCAGCTGGTGGATTCAAACTGTTAGACATAAGCAGCCTTTGACTTAGTAGTGCAGCCCTCTAGAGACTATGATGCCAGAGATTTATTACTAGTTCACTAAATTTCTAAATTGCCTTCTATTTACTTTTATTGATACTATTATTGTTACTATTTCATAGCTGCAGAAATAGAAGCATTCAAGGATTAAAAATTATGTACAAGAAAAAAAGCACAATAAGAGGTGGCCTTGGTATTTAAATTTAGCTGCAGCTACAGAGTGAAAGAAAGTGGAAGTCAGGAAGAAAAGGGGTCAATATCAGCTTTCAAGATAGATTTGGTCTTGTCCTGGACAGTAAGGATCATAACTTTCTTATCTTCCATAAAAAAAAGAAGCAAATGACTTAGTAAAGTTAAAATATAAGATAGTTTCATAACCCTGGAACATTAGTGAGGTAAATTGTGACCTATTAGCATGTCTTTTATGGAAGAAGAGGAGACAAATTCAGAGTAGGGTTCTTACTCTGACATGGATTTTATTCTATAGTCTTGGAATCCATGGAATTATGTACAAAGCTTGGCCTGTGGAATTTATTGTGTGTGAGTGGTCTTGGCAAACAAAGATCAATATTAAACTGATTCAGAAGAGCAAAGAGTGACATGGAACGACTGTCCATCCAATCACCACTGAGCGACCACCAATGAGGCCTAGATAGACTACCAAGGAAAAAGAGTCAGAAGTGATGGAGTCAGATTGTCAAGGACTCTGTATCCACATTGAAAAATTTTAACATTACCATTAGCTTAATGGGAAAACTCATAGCAGCGTTATTCACCATAGCAAGAAAATGGAAACAACCCAAATGCCCAAACACAATGGAATAGATTGAGAAATTATGGTACATTCACACAATGGAATACTATGCAACACACAGGAGCAATGATTTTGTAAATTACTCCCTAACTTGGGAGGGCCTGGATAGCATTATGCTAAGTGAACTAACTCAGTCTTGTAAGAACAAATTCTGTATAAGATCACTATTGTAGAAGGAGTATGAGGACCCAAGGAGGGGAGGAGGGGCTTAATCACAAGATCAAACAATTTGATGGGTGGAGGGAGGAATGGGTAAACAAAAGGGGAAAGATACAATGTGGAAAACCAATGTATATGACTTTTATGAACTTTGTATGTAAACCAGTATAAAATGTTGTTGTTGTTGTTACATGCCATCGAGTTGCTTGTGACCCTATGTACAACAGCCCTAAATTTTGCTCTGTCCTGTGCCAATTGCACTGTCTCTGACACTCCCATCCCGATTATCCCAGTCACTGAATCAATCCACCTCATAGAGAGCCTTCCCCTCCTGTGCTGTCCCTTCAACCTCCCAAGCATGATGTCCTTCTCCAAGGACCCGTCTCTCCTCACAACATGTCCAAAGTACGTTAGACGGAGCCTCAGAATCCTTGCCTCCAAGGAGCCACCCGGTTTAACCCTTTCCAGGACGAATCTGTTTGTTTTTCCTAGCAGTCCATGATATTCTCAATACTCTTCTCCAGCACCACAGCTCAAAGCCATCAATTCTCCTTCTATCCTCCTTGGTCATTGTCCAACTCTCTGATGCATAACAAGTGATTGTGAAGACCATGGCCTGTATCAAATGCACCTTAGTCTCCAGAGAGATACCATTGCTCTTCAGTATAAAATAAAAAAGAAAAAAAAGTTCAGTTGCTGACTGAAAGTGTCTGAAAATCCCACAGAGAAAAGTTCTTTCTGCTCCGATATACACAGGGACCATGAAGTTGAAATTGACTTGAAATCAACTGGATTTTAGGTATGATGGAGAAATTTTTTTACTGAAGGATTTTAAGAAGAAGAGGAATTGAATAAAATACTATCTCAGAAGATACTCTAAGATTTCTTTGTTACTGATAGCCTGAAACAGAAGAGAATGAATGAGATACATCAATCTCTCTACACATTGAGTGTCAGGTGGAGCTATTCTGGGCATCAGCGAAAAGGCTAAGAAGGGAGACAATTCCACTCTTTTTATATGCTACATGTTAGGGACAAAAAGTTAAAGTTCTAGCCCACAAAAGTAGCTCATGAACCTGCACATTTATTGCATTTTCAGGGTGGAAACTGACTTTTCTTTTTTTTTAGCACATAATCTTTATTGCTTGATATTATGAATTTGCAATATTCAGGGTCTCTTCTGACATCCATTTTGTTCTTTTCTTCTTCCTCTGTCTTAATAATGACCTTTTGCATTCTTCATGAATGATATTCCTAATATCCTCCCACAGCTCGTCTGGTCTTTCTTGATTAGTGTTGAAGGCTCCAAACCTATTCCTGATTTGGTTTTCAAATTCTAGTGGGATAGACTCAAGATGAAAGTTGATTCCTGCGGATTTTATTTTACCTTCTTCAGCTTTAATTTCAACTTGCATATGAGTAGTTGATAGTCTGTACTGTAATCAGCACCTGGCCTAGTTTTCACTGGTAATATTGAACTTCTCCAACGATTCCTTCCACAGATGTAATTGATCTGATTCCTGTGCATACCATCAGGTGAAATCCATGTGTATAGCCTACATTTTGTTTCTTTTCTTTTTTCATTTTTCCAATTGTTCATTAAAAATAACGCTGTACATGTAAAGAGTGAAAAGAAGATTAATGATGAGGATCACATAATTGGACCATGACATTAGAATGTAACATACTGGTGCTTTTTAAGGAAGCTGTTGACAGCCAAGTCACAGAATAAATGTCAAAAGCAAAACACAAAAGAATCCTCAGAACATACTTACAATGAATATATTAAACAGAATTTGAAATTTGTATAAAAAATTGAAATGACCAACATTACATGATATCAAGGGTTCTCCTTTCTTCTCTTTTCTCTGTAATAATAGTATGGCCTGGGAAATTTTCATCCTTCATTTGACTATTCTCAGATGGTAGCATCTTCCTAGGAATCAACACTCAACTTTTTGAAAAAATCTTCCATGGGGAAAGAGGTAAAGAGGGCTTCCCTCCAAAAAAAGAATAACCACCTAAACAGAACCAAGAGTCCTCTTTGAAAACCATTCCTAATAAAAATGAAATGAAAAAGAAATATAAAACAAAGCTTAAAAAATTCATTACCTGACCTAACATCAACTGTTTCCTGTTTTTAATTTTTTTTTTTAATCCTAGGCTGACAATATTTACTCATCAAAACGTACCAGCTGTCCACATTTCAGAGTCAACCAAGTCTGGATGATACTGGAGTTGAAGGAATGTCCTTCTCCAAGGACCGGTCTCTCCTTACAACATGACCAAAGTATGTCAGATAAAGCCTCAGAATCCTTTCCTCCAAGGAGCTGCCTGATTTAACCCTCTCCAGGATGAATCTGTTTGTTTTCTTAGCAGTCCATGGTATTCTCAATACTCTTCTCCAGCACCACAGCTCAAAGGCATCAATTCTCCTTCTAGCCTCCCTTGTAATTGTCCAACTCTCTGATGCATAACAAGTGATTGCAAAGACCATGGCCTGTATCTTATGCACCTTAGTCTCCAGAGAGACACCATTGCTCTTCAGTACTTTAGAGAGGTCCTTAATAGCAGAATTTCCCATCGCAATACGTCTTTTCATTTCCTGGCTACTGGTGCCAAGAGTGTTGATTGTAGTCATAACAATTACTTGTTATTCATCAGAGAGCTGTAAATGACTAAGGATGACAGAAGAAGAATCAATGTCTTTGAGTTGTGGTGCTGGAGAAGAGTCTTGGACATAGCATGGACCTCAAAGAAAAAAAGTACATCTGTCATAGGGAGGGTGAAACTAAGTTTCTTTTTGGAGGCTAGGATTTTAAGGTCTATCTCAAGTACTTTGGGCATGTGGCCAGGAAGGATCTGTCCTTGGAGAAGGACATCATTCTTGGAAGCGTGGAGGGACGGCAGAGGAGAGGAAGACCCCAGATGAGATAAATTGGTAGAGTAGCTAGGGCATTAGGGTTATGTGTGTCAGGACTAGTGAAATATGCAGACCCAGGACAGGGAAAGCTTTAGAACTGCCGCATGTAGGGTCATTATGAGCCCCAGGTGACTTGAAAACATGTAACAACAACAATTATGGATTTGTGTCCCTCTGAACATGGGTTGATATTATAGCTCCTACTAGGGGAAACTGTTTTCTTACATATAAGGCCCTATCAATCATAAAGATATGTCATAAATCTAAACATTTCTGAGACAAAGACATGTTGTTGTTGGTAGGTGCTATCAAGACAATTATAACTTTTAGTGAGTGACCCTTTGAGCAGTGGATGAAAACCTTGTTCTATCCTGTGCCATCACACAATCTGTATCTTGCTCAGGCCCATCATTGTTGCAGTCAGTGTGTCAGTTTATCTTGTTGCGAGTCCTCCTCTTCTTCCATGACTCTCTATGTTTCCAAGCATGATGGGTTTTTCCCCATGGATCAAGGACTAGTACAACCTGACACTATGTCTAAAGTATCTGAAATAGTTTTAGAATCTTTAAACCTTTAAAGAACAACCTAGGTTCACCTCTTCCAAAACAGATTTATTTGTTCTTTTGGCAGTCCATGAGATATTCAACACTATTTGCCAAAATCACAATTCAAATACATCAATTCTTCTTTAGTCTCCATCATTCATTGTCCAACTTTCATACGAATACAAAGTAATTGAAAATACCACGGCTAGGGTCATGCGATCATTAGTATTTAAAGTGACATCTTTGCTCTCTAGAAATCTAAAGAGGTCCTTAACTACAGATTTGACCAATGTAACAAATATTTTGATTTCTTGACTGCTGCTACTCAGTATATTTATTGTAGATCAAGATAGTTGATAACTTCAATATTTTCTCTGACTACCGATGATTATTGGTTCAGCTGTGAGGGTTTTGTTAATTTAGTACTCTTTGATCTTCATGAAATGCTTCTAGTCTTCTTCACTTTCTGTAAGCAACGCTATATCATCTGCATAAAGCAAGTTGTTGATTAGATTTCTTCTAATCTTGATGCCGCATTCTTCTTCATACAGCCCAGATTTTTGAATGATTTGCTTAATTTAATGACTATAGATAGATTGAATAATTATGGAGAAAGGATTTGATGCTGACACATCATATTTCTGATTTTAAACTATGCAGTATTTCCTTACTCTGTTCAAATAATTACTTCTTGGTATATGTGTAGGTTCCACGTGAACACAATTCAATATTCTGGAATTTCCATTCTTCTTAATATGAAGTTATTGCGATCCACATAGTCAAACACCTATCCATAGTCAAAACAAACAAACATCTTTCTGGTATTCTCTGCTTTGAGTTAAAATTCATCTGACATCAGCATTTCCCTCATAACACAATGTCTTCTGAATTCAGCTTTAATTTCTGGCAGTTCACACACTTTAATATGATTTTATTTGTGTGTGAGATTAATGCTGTTTTTTGATAATTTCCACACTCTGTTGGATCACCATTTTTTGGAATTGGCAGATATGGACCTATTCCATTCAATTTGTCTGGAAGTTGTCTTTCAAATTTCTTGGTATAGATTGGTAAGCATGTCTAGGGCTGCATCTGCTTGTTGAAACACCTCATTGATATTTCATCAGTTCCTAAGGTCTTAGTTTTTGACAATGATTTCAGTGCAGCCTGGATATCTACCTTCAGTACCATTGGTTTTGATCATATACTACTTCCTGAAATAATCTAGTGTTGACAAATTCGCTTTAGTACAGCAACTTTGTGCATTCCTTCTATATTCTTTTGATGTTTCTTGCATTCAAGATTTTTTCCATAGAATCTTTAAATATTGCAGTTTGAGGCTTTAATTTCTTCATCATTTCCTTCAGTGAGAAATACTGCACATGTTCTTTTTTTATTTTCTAACTCCAGATCTTTGCACATTTAATTGTAATATTTTCTTCATCTTCTCTATCAACTTTCTGAAATTTTCTTTTCAGTTCTTATTTCATTACTTCTGTATTTAACTTTGGTTTTATCTACCTTTAAAAGCAAATTTCAGAGTCTCTTCTGTCATCCATTTCAGTCTTTTCTTTATTTCCTGTCCTTTTAATGACTTTTGCTTCCTTTCATGCCATCTCACAATTTGTCTGTTCTTCAGTCTTTAGTTTTTAATGCATCAAATCTAATCTTGGAATGGGTTTTAAGTACAGATAGGATCTTATAGACTTTATTTTCTTTTATTCAGCTTCAATTTGAATCTTCATATGAGCAATTGTTTGTCTATTCAATAGTAGGCTCCTTGTCTTGTTTTGATTACTGATACTGATATTTAGTGTCTCTTTCCATAGATAATGTCTGATTCTTAAATGTCCCATTGTTGAAGTTCATATAGAGAGTCACTGTTTGTGTTTTACATTGTTTTAGACTGTTTGCAATGAATAAATATTGATTGTACAATATTCTATTATGTGATGTTTGGGCTTATTTGTGTCTTCAAAGCCATATTTTCCAACAACCAGTCTATCTTCTTTGTTTCCAACTTTTATGTTGCAGTCACATATTATCAATCATATTTCCCTGCCTGATTCATTCTATAGAACACCACATAAACAAGTGTAGACCCTCCATTAACTGAAATTTTTAATCAATCCACATTTAAGAGACTCTCATTTGAGGTGCTCATCTTCCAACACTATACCTAATGATGTTCTGGTGGTATTCATAGGATTTTTGAGGACCTGGTAGTTCAGAAGTGGATGACCAGATCTGCTTCTTAATTTGTCTTAGTTTGGAAACTCAGTTGCAACCCATCCATCCTGACTGATCCTGTTGGTATTTGAAATACTGATGACACAACTTCCAGCTTCATAGCATTATGGAATTGACAGATGAGATACAGACATAGAGACAAACAAACCACGTGGAAATCAGTAAGAAACTGAGGAAGACTGCTTCTTCAGAAGTTGAGAAAATTGTCTTCCTTGTAATCTGAAACTTCTCCTACAGTCTATGCTCTGGATTCAGACTTCCAGACTCTAAAATAATGAAGAAATGAATCTCTTCTTTTTAAAGTCACTTGCTTGTGGCATTTCTGCTATAGCAGCCTTAGAAAACATTTACTGTGCTGTGGGCCTAACCCTTCTTGTTGTTGTTAAGTACCCTTGAGTGACCCATAACTGACCCTCAAGTGGGTTTTCAGAGGCAGTAAAAAACATGAGAGGAGATTGCCCATCTTTCTCCCACAAAGCAGCTGGTGGATTTGAACCGTGTGCTTCTGAGCTGTTGGCAGCTCAATTCCTCATTGCTAAGCCACTAGAACACCCTGAATTTAGCCCTTCATGTGTAATATTTCCTCACTACTTCAAGATCTTCCTGAATATTACTAGCTCCATTTTTACAGCTGTTCATTTCAGGGTTTGAAGCACAGAGGAAAGGTCTGGAGAACCACACCTAGTCCAAGAAAATTACAGTTAAAAAAAATTGCTCCAAGGTTTTATGAAGAGTCTAAAACTTAATATATGTAATATTAAATGTTAAGTCTCAATGTTGTTGTTGTGTGCTACTGAGTTGAAACTGACTCATAGCTCACCCTCCAAGAAGCTGAACCATTGTCTAAAAACAAAATATTTAATATACATATATTGTTAGTACAAACCCATACACCATAGTAGATGAGGATGGAGAGAGCTATAGTGATAGATACGAGTGAGTTCCTACTTATGATTGCACTTGCCAGCAAGTAGGAAGGTAGATGAATACATAAACTCTAGTAGAAGTGAGATGAGGCCAAGTAGGAATACTACCTTCTAGCTTCCAAGTCAAAGTATTCTTACAAGATAACTGGAGATAGAGGGACCTCAGAAGAGTATAGTTAGGATTCTTTGAACAACTTTGGTAATTTTTTTAAGTTGTAATTTATAAATTTGTAATCAAATTTATTATAACCCTGTATGTATCAGAGGATGATTGGAAATTAGAATCTCAAAGGCACATGGTATTTTCTTAGAAAGGTCAATATTTCAGAAGGAGTTTATCAAGCAGTTCTTCTCAGAAACCTTTGGGTGAACTCAAATATCCAGTCTTTCAGTTAGCTGCTGAGAGCATTAACCATTTTCACCACCTAGGAATCACTTGGCCATCAATGAGCCCATTAAAAAGTCACATTTTATTCCTTCTAGAATTTGAGAATGGTTCTCCTACACAGCAGTGTGAAGGAGGCTGGTTCATCTGGTTTTGTTTTCTTTTTTACCCACTTGCAATAGTTGTTGTT
>NW_006400087.1:2327954-2343036 GCF_000299155.1 Elephantulus edwardii
AAAAAAATCATTTTTACACAGATAAGCAGTTAATCCTTTCAGCAATTTCATCAACATCCACTCTCAACAACTTGGTTTAATTCAATAAGACTTTCCATGGGGTTTCCAAGACTATATATCTTCATGAAAAAAGATTACCTATCTTTTTCCTATAAAGTAGCTGGTAGATTGAAAAGGAACATTAGCAATCTGAACATTACCTCTATACAATCAAAATACATTAATACCTGCTTTGTTTATAAGGGAATTAGGCTCAAAGATGTTATACAACATTCCCAAACTCAAAATTAGTCAATGATGCAGCTGCATTTCTAGCCCACTTGATAGTCCATGCTTTCACAACTATGCTCCCATGTGGAAAGACTTCTGGAGATTGCAGTTCATTTCTGTCTCTTATCTTACCTTCCAGGAAAATGGTAAAGTGCACCACATCACCCACACATTTCCAAGAGAAGAAAGATGAATTGTGCTGAGTTTGCTGTCAAACAATCACTACCTTTTTGGCTTCCTTTCAATTAACATTTAAGAAGTCCAAAGTCCACTTTATGACCTTTCCCATGAACTGACTTTCTGTAGTGCAAATGTATTATCATCATAAACAGATTCCACTTGTCCTGCCAATTCTAATGAGAAAATTTATTAAGTAAGAGAGGTAAAAGTTTAGAATTTGCTTTTCCTAGATAATATTTTAAATCTTTCATGGAGGCAGTACCACAGAGGGTGAGTCCCTCAAACACTCACATTTGAGGTTCTCATTTTGTTTCCTAAGAATGTAAAGTGCATGCAAAACCTGCTGGTGTCAGACAGCTAACTCTTGCCTCTACTGGCTACTTAGCTAACATTGAGAATATGTGTATAATATGGCCTTGAGCTCAGAACACACACACACATTGATAAGTATTAAAGAGATACAGAGAGCTTAGTGCAATAATGAAGTTATAAGGAAGACAATAGCACAGATCATTTCTAGAGCAATGTCTAATTTCTCTTGATTATTAGGCGCTAGATATTTTATACCACTATCTCAAATCAATCCTCTATGAAGTAAGTACTGTTATTATTCCATTTCATTGCCAGAAACTAAGACTGAGAGAGATCAAACCACTTCCTCAAGATTATATGGCCAGCAGGTTAAAGGACTGGAAATTACACTTCCCTAGTTGGGCTGTGGAGACTGTCATCCTCTAGACCTTACTGCTCTGAAGTGAAGATGTTGGAGGATGACCAGACAGCACAATATAGGCCTGGGTCAGCCAGAGAAAGGTACACAGAGGAGATAGTATTTGGGTTAACAAATAGACCTGAGAATTTAAACTGAAGACATGATATGCACAAAGTCTGGAAGTGGTCACGACCATAGCCTGTTTTGGGAACCACATATAGTGTTACTTGAGTGAACTTCCAGTGAAGCTGAGAGAAGAGGAAATGGCATAACTGATGGTGGTCAGGTCAGAGAGGCTTGCAGATCTGCAGATTGGTGGGTTTGGTAGTGTGAATGACAGGGAACCCTTGAGAAAGTCTGGAATGCCTAAAGTGGTACGAACAAACATGGGTCGAGAAGCTGACTGTGGCCATACGTGCTGAAAGGTGGGCTTTAGTTTGAACTTGCATATGAGTAGTGGATGGTCTGTTCCACAAACGGCATCTGGCCTAGATTTTACAGCTGATATTTGAGCTTCTCCAGTGATTCTTCCCACAGATTTAATTGATCTGATTCCTATGCCATCAGGTGAAATCCATGTATATGGTTTGCTTTTATGTTTCTTATGAAAGGTATTTTCAATGAATAAATCACTGATTGCACAGAATTCTATTATTCTACCTCCATCCAGCCTCATTTCTGTCACCAAGTCCATATTTTCTTACTTGATCCTTCTCTGTTTCCAACTTTTGCATTATAGTCACCCATTATGATTAATATATCTTGACTGCATGTTTGATCTATTTCTGACTTTGTTCATGGTGAATGTATTTGAACGGTAACGGTATTCACTGAACTCCCTTGTATAAGTATGGTTATTATCCTGTTGCTCACAACATTGTATTTCAAGATGGATCTATAAATAACTTTTTTAACTATGAAAGCAACTCCAGTAATATCCTTCCTTGTGCCTCTCATTTAGGATAAGTGCATCCAGAAAGCTTGTAAGCCATCCAATTAATGCCTTTAACTCGCCTTTCTTTTGTAGTCAATATCTAAATTTCCCATCACTATTAAACAACGATGTTGTTTGTTGTTGTTGTTATGTGCCGTCGAGTCGTTTGCAACTCATAGCGACCCTATATACAACAGCCCTAAACCCTGCTCTATCCTGTGCCAATCACACTGCCTCTGACACACCCATCCCGATTACCCCAGTCACTGAATCAATCCACCTCATAGAGGGTCTTCCCCTCCTGCGCTGTCCCTCCACCCTCCCAAGCATGATGTCCCTCTACAAGGACCTGTTTCTCCTTACAACATGTCCAAAGTATGTCAGACGAAGCCCCAGAATCCTTGCCTCCAAGGAGTAGCCTGGTTTAACCCTCTCCAGGATGAATCTGTTTGTTTTATTGGCAGTCCAGGGTACATTCAATACTTTTCTCCAGCATCACAGCTCAAAGACATAAATTCTCCTTCTATCTTCTCTAGTCATTGTCCAACTCTGTGATGCACAACAAGTGATTGCAAAGACCATGGCCTGTATCAGATGCACCTTAGTCTCCAGAGAGACACCGTTGCTCTTGAGTACTTTAGGGAGGTCCGTAACAGCAGACTTTTCCATCGCAATACTTTTTTTTATTTCCTGGCATAGGGATGGGAAATCTAGATATTGGCTCTATGAAGAATGAGAAACTTAGATATTGGACTCTATGAAGAGGAGTGTGGCATCAGGATTGGAGGAAGATTCATCAACAATCTATTTTATGCTGTTGACACAAGTTTGTTTGCTGAAAATCAGGAGGATGAAATATTTGCTGCAGAAGATCAAGGGCTAAAGCCAGTGTTACAGATTACACCTCAACATTGAGAAGAGGAAGATACTCACAAAAGGACCAACAGTTAACATTGTTATAGATGGAGAAAACATTGACGCTGTTAATTATTTCATCTTGCTTGGATAAGCAGTCAACACCCTTGGCACCAGGCAGTGAGAAAATCAAGAGACATATTGCACTGGGCAAGTCTGCTGTCAAGGATCTCTCCAAAATAGTGAAAAACAATGATGTCAGTTTGAAGACTCAACTGCACCTGATTCAGGCCATGGTCTTTTCATTCACTTGCTACACATAAGAGAGCTGGACAATGGACAAGGATGACAGAAGAATAATTCATGCCTTTGAGTTGGTGCTGGAAAAGAGTATCCCATGGACTGCCAAAAGAACAAACAGATTAAATTCTGGAAAGGGTGAGACCAGAGTGCTCCTTGGACGCAAGGATGGCGAAGCGTCATCTTTTATACTGTGGATGTGTAGTTAGGAGAGTCTATTCCTTGGAAAGGGATATTATGCTTGGAAAGATGGAAGGTAAGCGAATATGAAGAAGATCCTTAATGAAATGGCTTGACGCCATGAATTCAGCAATGGGTTCTAGTGTCTCTGAGATAGAGAAGATGGCATAGGAAAGGGCAAGTTTCAGGTTGGCTGTTCATAGGGTCACTATGAGTCGTACTTAACTTGATGGCACATAACACAACAACATCAAACCATTACTTTAAGCTTGTGACTTTATCTGAGCACCCACTACATGTCATGATTTGTTCTAAGCGTTAGTCACAGCAATAAATAAGTTAAATATGGCTCATTACCTTGTAAAGCTTGAATTCTTAGGAGCAATTATAAAGAACTAAACTAGATAAAAGAAAATGCTGTCATATTAGTCCTAGTGATGGCTCTTGGTTATGGCCTGCTGGGAAGTTTTCTAGAACTCTCTTGGTTCCTAGATTTAAAAGAAAGGTGGTGTTGACTATTCTAGACTTTCAGATGGCTTCCATTCACTCCATTCCAGGTAACTTAAGTTGCAATAAACTATTTGACAACTTCATTTAATTTTCCTTTATATCTGGTAAGCAACCCAGTGAAGTAGAGTAAGTTTGGACCTCAAATCTTTTCATTCACTTTACTATTTTTGTGTGTGTGTGTGTACCTAGTAGATTACGTTGGTAAAATTTTCACTAACTCATATGCTTTTTAAAATCGTAGATATGAGTCTTTGGTGCCTAGTGCCTGATTTATTCCTCCTCCTACAGACCCAGTTTATCCATTTAAGTTGGTCCTATTCAAAGCAGAAGACCAGCAGCTGCTCTCCTCTTTTATGGGACTAGAACAATAGATAGCCCTTTTCATCTAGTATCTCCAACAATTCTAGCATCCTTAGTATGTGGCAGGTGCCCAAACATGGGAAAAAATGACTGATTAATGGAATGATTGAATCTCTTGCAGAATCCTGGTTATTATAGTTACTAAATGAATCAGTACTAATTTCTAGAGTTGGCTTCAGCACCATAGGGACAGATCTGAGTTTAGAGTATTTCCAGTAATTCTGAACTCCACTTTGACATAGGTTAGATGTTAAGAACATGGGCATTTTTTAGCTATCTTGAGTTCAAATCCCAGACCTACCACTTGCTAAAATTACTTAAGTTGCCTGTACTTTGACTTCCCAAATTATTACTACTAAAGAGGCAGTAATAGCACCATGTGTATATAAATTAAGTCAATATACACAACATATTTAGAACCACTCCCAACATATAATAAACTCTGTGGAATTATAATTAATTAATATTGTTAGTTTTAGCAGTACCTGCACTCATTTGATCAATTAGGTAACCTAAGTCTCAGTTTCCTTATATGTAAAATATGCATAAAAACACTTTTATAGAATGGCTGTAAGGTAAATGAGATAATGAGGATAGTAATAGCTGGCTCAAGATTTCAGATCAATGTTTATTCCTTGATTTTTTCAGATGGAGATTGTCTACTTACCATTTATACTGCCTACCTTTTCTCTTGGTGACCATTTAAAGAGAAGATTGGATGCATTGAAACTTTTAATCAAAGACCATACTAGTTGTGGAATGACATGAAGAACATCATACAGAAAGAGAGGGTCTTACCCCAGAATTAGCACAAAGAACTTGGACATATAGCCCTCTAAACTTTAAGATAATACATTCTGTTTGTTAAATAAAACAAACAAAAAGATGCCATTATAAATTTAGAAAATAAAAAGTAATTCTAGAGAGAAAAGAGAAGACCAAGAACAAGCTCTGAAACTTACTCATGAACATTGAGAAGCTAAAGTGAAAGGAAGAAATGATAAACAAGAAAGCTGAACAGAAGACTCCAAAAGACAGTTCAAGAAGACAAAGTATCACAATGAAATGTGCAAAAACTTAGAAAACTAGAAGGGAAGAACATGCCTGACATTTTCCTGAGCTGAAATATCTTGAGAAAAAAAAATTCAAACCTTGACTTGCAGTACTGAATGATTCTATGGATAAAATATTGAATGATGCATGAAGTACAAAAAGAAGAAGGAAGGAATTCAGAAAACAAAACAAAATTGTTAGAAGTTCAATCATTTGATAAGGTAGCATATTATCAAGAATGTGTGATACTGAAGAAAGAAGTCTAAGCTACACAGAAAGCATTGATGAAAAACAAGGCTTCAAAATAATGAAATGCCAACAGAAATGTTTTAACAAAGGCATGGAACATTGGAGGTATTAATCTGTGGCAATAAATTTAGAAGCCAGGTACCTAGTCAAAATATCCATGCTTATGCCTGTTCCAAATAAAGGCAATCCAAGAGAATGAAAACATAATCAAATAATAAAACTAAAAGCATAGAAAAGTAAAATCTTGTAGATATTTAAATAACTGTAGAGCAGTACATCTATAAGGGGCTATTGGAAACTCAAGCTGACTTCAGAACAGAATGTGGAATATAAGATTTTGTTATGGATGTCATATGGATCTTGGCTAAAAGCAAAGAATACCAGAAAGGTATTTACTGTATTTTACTGATTATGTAAAAGTGTTTGTGCAGATAATAATTAGTTATGGAGAATATTGTGAAGAACAAAATTCTAGAACAATTGTAGAACCTATGCAAAGACCAATAGGCAGTTGTTCAAACAGAACAAGGGCCTAGTGAATGATTTAAAATTAGGCTCTGGTGGCCTAGTAGCAAGAAGCTGTCCTGCAATCCTGAAGACAAGCAGTTCGAGGCCACAGCTGCTCCATGGGAGAAAGATGGGCAATCTCCTCCTGTGCAATTAACTGCCTCTGAAAACTCTGAGGATCAGCTCTATGGAACACAGATGTTCCAACTCTATGGTACACAAAAATATCAGGATTGTGTGTATTATCATCTTATTCAATATGTATTTTAAGGAAAAAACCTGAGAAGATGGAATAAAGAAGCATGTGACTTCAAGACTGGAGAAAAACTCATAAAAAATACATAATAGCAAATGTTATAACTTTGCTTGCTAAAAATGAAAACTTGATGCATTTATTGATGAAGCTTCTTATGGTTTCCAAGATTTGGAAATTTCTGGATTAAAATGTTAGGCTTCTCTTGTGAGATGCTACTGGCTGAGTCCAAAGTGCAGACCTTTTGGTTAGTAGTTAGACGCTTCACCTTGCCCCTAAAGACTCTAAGGACACTACCCTAAACACAGCTCTGGCAGCATAGGATATGGTGAGTTGTGCTGCTAAGCCAAAGGCCAAACATCTCCTTGGTTCAAATCCACCAATGGCTCTGCAGGAAAAAGATGTGCAGTCCCTGTTATGACTTACAACCTTGGAAACCCAATGGAGGGTTGCTATTAATTAGAAGTAACTTGATAACAGTGAGAGTTTCTTATAACTCCATTTAAAAAGTGCATTTAATTTCCTGATTTCCAGAACAGCCTTCCATCTCAGATCTTACCATTGTCATCTGATCCTATGTTTACTCCATGAGCATAGGAGAACTAGGTTGAACCTGTTACAAAGTCTTCCAGAAGCCCCTTTACCAGGGACTATCACAGAGGTCAAGATAGACCCCAGCTTCCTCACAGGAGGAACAGGGGAATTTTAAATTGGGACCCTTGGGCAATCCCCCAGCTCTTGCCCAAATGGTCACAGGGTCTGCCATGGACCCGTGACAGTGAAGATTTCTCTGAAATCTTCTCCTGAGAGGAAATGTGACAGGGGAGAGGCTCTGGATAAACGGAACTTCTGGCCTGGCTTTGTCCAGAAATTTCCTGCCAAGTGTTTCACTTCACATTTAGAAAAGGATTGAGGAACCCTTGGGAATGCAACTAACAGAGGGTTAGAATGTAATGAAAAGATGGTCTGCCACTCATTTCCTACTTTGATGCCTCCTTGATACGCTGCTTAATCAAAGCTGGTACAGAAGAAACCTAGTCTTGTTTCTAGAAGATTTCATACCTGGTGTTTGTTTCTCCTCTCTCCCTTGATCATGGGCATGCGCTTGACAAAAACCAGGAAATACTAGAAGTTCACCTCTGTCTGCACCCTTAGGACTGTGTGAACTGCCCCAGAATAACCACTACCTCCCACATTCCTTCCCAGAACACTTTCCAGTTCCTTCTCACCCATTAGAGTGTAACCTCGCTTTAGGTAGGCTTGTTGAGATAAATTACTTTACATTAAAATATGCTTCAAAACAGCACAGGGTAAAGAACAAATAGCATTCAAAGTGGCCCCCATCTCAGTTCTTCTCTATGGGTTTTAGAGAGCAAGTTTGGAAAACTAGAGAGTACAGGGTCTCCTTTCATTTCATGGGTCCTTAACACATATTTAATGCAAACTCTGGATTTTAGGCACAGCAAGTGTGCTCGTAATTATTTCAAACAGTTAAAAAATCTAGTTAATGATGTTCAACATAAGTAATCATGTTAAATAGTAAAATTTAATTTCTTAAAAACTTAAATCCTCATATCTTCTGGAATGCATTGTACTGTAGGATGTCTGAGTAAATTAAATTCTCTCCTGCACACTAAAGCATCAATTTCCTTATGGTAATTATCTGCTAGATTGGATCTGTCAGTCGTAAGGAAGCAAGCCTGACATTATACCCTCTTTACAGAAAATGATTACAAAAAATTAAGACGAATGAGGAAAATTAAGGCTGCGGCTGGTGAGCCTCTATAAAGCTCTCATGGATCACTTTACATAAGATAGCATTGTATTGGGGACTAAGCTTTTAATGACTAGTCGTATAATCAGGTGAAGTCCATTAAGGAACAGCAGAAGTTCAGTTACTGATGACAGAGATAACAGTGGAAAATGATTTTCCGCCAAGTGGAAGCAATTTATTATACACAAAAACACATTTCTAACGGAAATGTCTGGATGGATGAGGAACTTGGTGAAGTTGATAGGATTTCTTTTCTGGAAAGTTTGACAAATAATGGCAGTGGTTCATGCTCACTCTGTCACTGTCTTTTGGGTCTCTCTTTAGAATGGTCCTCTCATGGTGGCTTTTCTGAAGTAGGAAGTGGCCTGGCTTTCTAAGACAATGTTGGCACGTATTACAATGGACTGAGGTCACTCAGAGGACTCAGGACCGCCAGTCCCTGCACTTTCTGGTCTAGTGTTCTCAGAAGCTAATATGTACAAATGTTTCCTTCTATTTTGTGTGCCACTCTTGCTGATTCTACCCTGGCTAAACCAATTGTTAATCTGTTCTTGTTCAAGTCAGCCATGTATGAAAGTACTTAGGAAATATAATCGGATGATTCTCATGGCCAGCATTTTAGTTTAATTAACTTAAGACTCAAGAAGGAGCAAAATCCTCCAGGAATCAGAGGAACACTGTCTGAAGTCTGGCATAAATTAGTAATAACACATGCCTGCTTTGGCATTTAAGGTCAATGTGTGCACTGCACTCATTTCCTGTTCCTCCTTGCCTTTCCAGATTTATAGTGCCTGGATGGAATGAACCACTTCTGACTCAATGTCAAGAAGACTACACTCTACATGAAGACTCAATTCAAAGTATTCTCTCTCCTCCTCTTTGCAGTGATTAAGACCGCAGGTTCAATCTCAGCCCTGCGAGATTGTAGGAGGTTACTTCTGTGAGAACAATGATTGCTTAGCAGAATGTCCCATGCAGGTGGCCAGGACTCAACTCCTTGCTGATGCACAGTATGAATTGACACCACATGTCCATCAGTGGAGGGATGTGTGTCACTGTGATGCCAACCAGGTTATAACCGAACACCCAGGCTAAAACAGATTAGAATAAAGGTCTGACAATGGACTTCTGAGAATCCATCATTGAAAATCCTTTATCACAAAAACCACTGGTGGGTTTGAATTGCCAGAGGGAACATATGTGGGTAAGCAGTGCAACTCCTTACAGGATACACCACCAGAGCATCCTAATGTACATGCTGGAGCTTTCAAACTTTGGGGAATTAAAAAAATGTGAATGAAGAACTTGAATTTTTCTGATTATGAATGAAAAATAGTGCAATGAATTATCATTTTAAATCTCTATTTAAGGAATTCTAGTGGCATGATGCTTTATGTGTTGTGCTGCAAACTTAAATCAAAGTTCAAACTTAAGGTTCAAATCCACCAGCTGCTGCCCAGAAGATGGATGGAGAAATATCTCTCCTAATAAAGATCTGCAGCCTTTGAAATACGATGTTGGGTAGTTATAAGCGAGAATTGACTCTGTGGCAATGGGTTTAGGGGATGTATTTATTTAAATATCATAGGTAATCTGCTTTATGCATTTCTTCAGTTTCTGGCAAGAATTACAAGAAATAAATCAATAATAGAAATCCAGGCTGGGTTTAGAAGGGGTTGTGGTACTAGGGATATTGTAGCTAAAGTTAGATGGATCTTAGCTGAAAGCAGGGAATACCAGAAGAATGTCTACATGTGTTTCATTGATTATGCAAAAGCATTTGACTGTGTGGATCATAACAAACTTTGGCTAACTCTGAGAAGAATGGGAATCCCAGAACACTTGATCATGCTAATGTGAAACCTATACTTAGACCAAGAGGCAGTCGTCAGAACAGAACAAGGAAACAATGCATGGTTCCAAATTGGGAAGAGTGTACTCAAGGATGTGTCCTATCTCCATACCTTTTCAACCTGTATGCAGAGCAGATTATCTGAGAGTCTGGGCTCTATGAAGAGAAGTGTGGCATCAGGATTGGTGGAAGATCTATGAACAATCTGCATTATGCAGTTGACACAACCCTGCTTGCTGAAACTGAGGAGGACCTGAAGTGCTTGCTGCAGAGCATCAAGGACTGCAGCCTTCAGTATGGATTGAGGCTCAATGTCAAGAAGACAAAGATTCTCACCACTGGACCAATTGGCAGCATCAGGATGGATGGTGAAGAGATTGAGATTGTTAACTTTAGCCTGCTTGGCTCCACAGTCAACACTCTTGGCACTAGCAGCCAGGAAATTAAAAGACATATTGCGATGGGAAAGTCTGATGTTAGGGACCTATCCACGGTATTGAAGAGCAATGGTGTCACTCTGGAGACTAAAGTGCATCTGATGCAGGCTATGGTCTTTTCAATCACTTGTTATGCATCAGAGAGTTGGACAATGACTAGGAAGGATAGAAGGAGAATTGATGCCTTTGAGTGGTGGTGCTGGAGAAGAATATTGAATGCCCCATGGATTGCCAAGAAAACAAACAGATTCATCCTGGAGAGGGTTAAACCAGGCTGCTCCTTAGAGGCAAGGATTCTGGGGCTTCATCTGACATACTTTGGACATGTTATAAGGAGGGACAGGTCCTTGGAGAAGGACATCATGCTTGGGAGGGTGGAGGGACAGCACAAGAGGGGAAGACCCTCTATGAGATAGATTGATTCAGTGACTGGGGTAATCAAGATGGGTGTGTCAGAGGCAGTGCGATTAGCACAGGATAGAGCAGGGTTTAGGGCTGTTGTACATAGGGTCGCTATGAGTCGCAAGTGACTCAACAGCACATAACAACAACATGAGAGATGAAAAGCCATTGTCTTATATCATGTTTCATACTGAAGAATACTTATTCTAGTACAAACTGTAGGGCTGTGTGAGGTGATCCTTCAGAAATAACATAGGAGCTCAAATGTACTTCCGCTCACTGATATGTGTGCTATTTCCCAATAGGAATCTGTGGAGCCAGGCAGCCTTCTTCAGATGGCTGTTGAGGTTGTGAAGTGAGACACAGAGCCCGGGCCCTGTTACTTCATCTATTATAGCCAATCATGGATTCAGCAGTTTCTCCCATTGACATGGCAGTTAAGTCTATTTACTACCTGTGTTCAGGTTCTGTTTGGTTTTTATTTCATTTCACATGCTTTGGCCACATGTCTGTTCTCTAAGCCATGTCCAGCTTGCACTGATGCTCTTACCTTTTTCACCTAGAAAACCCCTGTCTGTTCTTAAGGTAACTTTCTCCATGAAGACAACCCTGATGTACACAGGTACGAAGGACTACTTTCCTTAAATTCTGTCTATACTTTTATGAAAGCACTGATGAAATCATGCTGTGGACTAATTCAGCATGAATCTGCCTCCCAGATAGATGCTTATCTGAAGATACAAGTTGTAATTTCAATTCCTTGTTTATGCCTGCAATGTCTGGAAACCTGTGCAGGTATAAACAAATATGCAAAAGAAAATAAGCTCACTCTCAGGCATCATGGAATATAAAATGAGCCCAAATGATGGTGACCAGGACTCATTTTCCCAGTTGATCAAGCAAGCAAGCAAGCCTCCTTCCATCCTAAAACTGACAGCCTGAATGGATCACTCATTGTTTTCTGGTTTTCTTACTTTTTTCTTCCTCTTGCCAATATTGATAATGTCTCATTGTATAACCTTAATAACATTTTAGGATATTAAGTTTTGATCTATTTTTTTTACTCATGGAAAAATACATCTTTCCTTAAAGTTTGGGAAAAGATAAAGATGAGATGGTGGTCCTCAGGGTCAAAGACCACTTCATCCTGCCATATTATATCCTACCAATACTTCACTCAACAAATATTGGTGAAATAAATACAAATACATATAAAGACAATGAGAAATATATACAGAAGGTTTTCATCACAGTCAACTTTGCTTGAATGTTTCCTGTTTTGACAAGAATCTTGTCCTTTAACCTATATTTTCATAGAGCCAGGAGGGAAGAGCTGATGAAATGGTAGGAGAAAACTTCCATGTGACACTATCTTGTGGTGAGAATTCTGAGAGAACCTGACTGATTTTCTTTACTAAATACTCCCATTGTTGTTGATTGCTTTTGACTCAAGCATGACTCAGAGCCACCCTATGTGCTAGAGCCTGAAGCCCTTCTACAACTATTGACATTTATCGAAGTTCCTAGTTTCTGTATGGATGTTATTTAGGAAGTGGATGCCACTCCTGCTTCCACTACTACCATTAGCATTATAGAATTGAGGCATGAAGGAGGGTACCCATGGTGTAGATGACTTACACAGAATGACTGAGTCCAAGAAGCCCAAGTTAAGGTCCTTGAGTAAGAAGTGAAATTGGAGAGGACCAATGGAAAGTCTAAACTCAGAGGTATGAGTCAGGCCACACTAGTTGTTGTAAGAGTGTATCCCAAGACAAGTGAGGTGTGCAATAACTACTGCAAACTCAAATGCAGAAGCTTTCCTCAAGTCTTACTTACCTTAAAGTTGTGGGTTCCCAGGAAGATGGTGAAAGTAAGCATAGGTATTAGAGATCTGGTCTCTTAGTCAAGGTCAGGTAGTCCTTCATAACAGGGTGTGGTGAAGTTCTCCAAACTTCCACTGTACTGTCTTCACTTACCAGGACTCTAGATCTGAGATGTTGATTCTTGAGCATAATTTGAGTGCTACATGTGCTGAATTAAATGCATACTCTTGGGATAGTCTTCCTTCCTTGCTTGAATGTATTACCACACCCACACCACACACAACCAGCAGCAACTCCTGCTACATATTCTAGCACGGAAAATGATAAACCAATAATAAAGATTCTATTGTGAACTCATTACCTGCAACAGATTACAATATAATGCTAGTAAGTGGAATTTGTTGTTGTTAAGTGCCGTCAAGTTTTAGACGACTCATGGCGATCCTATGAACAAAAGACCTGAACACTTCCAACATTTCTCTGATTTCATAGTGTTTCTAGAGGCAACCTATTTCGGAAGTGAATACTACTCCTGCTTCCAAGCTTTTTATAATCTGGAAACTCCACCAAACACCATCCACCATGGGTAACCATTATTGATTTGCCACAACAGTGTCACAGTGGTTAACATCACAGCAACCACAAGTTACCTCTGAAATTTAGGCACCTCAAAACCTAAAAGTTTAGAACTGTGACCTAAAGTTCTGCTAAGTGTGTGAACATGGGTTAGCGAAATCTTGTGGAATAGTCTACTAATAGATGAACTGTATGCTCTATCTCTACAGTGTTATTTAAAGAGCTAAAGAAATGATCACATTCAATGGGACATGACCCACTGAAGTAATTATTGATCATGTTTATCTAGACAAACAACAGGTACTTGTAATAGTTTTTACAATCCTTCTAAGTGTTTCGACGTCTTGTGGTGTAGTTGGTAACGCACTTTGTGTTTCAAGTGATTTGATTCCACCAACTGCTCCATTAGAGAAAGACATTCAGTTTTATCTCTTTGAGATGTATAGCACCAGAAACCTGTAGGAGTGTGGCTATGCATCAGAATTGACCTGATAGCAGTGAATTTGTAGTTTTTTTAATATGGATATTTCATGGTTGGATGATATAGTTCTCTACTATATCCTAAGGATCAGAAATAAAAATAACTCAGAAATCCAGTAGAAATGCATAAAAAAGATTGTACACATAGATGAACCTCAGTTCAATGTATTTCTTTCAACAATGTGTGAACTATCAATACATTTTGGGTCTTGATCTTGCTCTTATACAGCACAGTTTTCAGCTCAACATTATAGGACAATATGATAAACAACTATGACAATATTTATTAAATTTATACATCAATATAAAGTATAGTATACACTTGGAGATATATAGACATATATTCAAATTATAATAACAATATGTGAAAGAAGTTAATTCCACTCAGGAAGATTTCACAAAGGATAAAATATTTCTATTGCATCTTTATGAGTAGGGTGAGGAAATTGGTTGGGAGGCAGGAATTTCAGGTTACAGGAACAAGATCTGGAAAGAATTTTAGAAAGAATAATAGGATCTAGCCATACCAGCAACAAAGAATGAGAATAGTAGATGAGCAACTTGGAAAGGCAAGTTGAGATCATGTTGTGAAAGATCTGGATGCTTGCTAAAGTTTGTGCTTGGAATTTGTGCTTAAAGTAGGTGAAAGTCATTGAAAGATTCTTAGCAAAGATTAAAATGAACAGAATGTCCTCCATGGTCACCAATTTTGTATAATATTTCATGAGTTCTTTGCTTTTCAGTGCTGCATAATATTCCATTGTGTGAATATACCACAGCTTCTCTCTCCATTCGTTTGTTGATAGGCACTTGGGTTGTTTCCAACTCTATGCTATTGTGAACACAGCAGCAACAAACATGGGTGTGCATATATCTGCTTGAGTGGCAGTTCTAGTTTCTTTAGAAGTGAAATATCTCAGTCACATAAAGACAAATATCGCATAATTCCACTACTATAAAACAGGACTGGCCTGGGGCTTG
This sequence comes from Elephantulus edwardii, assembly GCF_000299155.1. Taxonomy (NCBI): domain Eukaryota; kingdom Metazoa; phylum Chordata; class Mammalia; order Macroscelidea; family Macroscelididae; genus Elephantulus; species Elephantulus edwardii. Next base: position 2,342,643 of record NW_006400087.1, read on the forward strand.
GGGGGGAACAAAGAAAAGATGGGATAATGTATATGGCATTGAACCAGATGAGGGAGAGAACTGTATAAAAGGAATATATAGTTAGGTATTATTGGCATGACAAGAGTCCAGAATAAGAGCTGCTTGGTAAAGAGGGACTGGGGATGGGGGGGAGGGACTGTATAACAATGAAATATTTTTTCCCCCAAAGAAAATAGCAAACTGGGGATGTAGGGTGACAGGGAGGAAAATGTACAACAATGAATGAATGCAAATCCGAGTTCTCTATAAACTTCCATTGTGTTGTTGTTGTTATGTGCCACCGAGTTGCTTGTGACTCATAGCGACCCTTTGTACAAGAGCTCTACATGCTCTTCTATCCTGTGCCAACCTAGCCATCTCAAACACACTTATT
>NW_006400087.1:2344759-2360860 GCF_000299155.1 Elephantulus edwardii
AATGCAATATTCAGAGTCTCATCTGACATCCATCTTGGTCTTTTCTTCTTTTTCAGCCTTTGTAATGATCTTTTGCATTCTTCATGGACGATTTTCTTGATATCCTCCCAGAGCTCATTTGGTTTACGCTCATTGGTGCTCAAGGCCTCAAACCTGTTCCTGAGATGGTTTTGAAATTCGAGTGGGATAGACTTAAGATCATATTTTGGTTCCTGTGGACTTGATTTAATTTCCCTCAACTTCAGCTTGAACTTGCATATGAGTAGTTGGTGGTCTGTCTCACAATCAACACCAGGCCTGGTTTTCACTGCTGATATTGAGCTTCTCCACTGAGTCTTTCCACAAATATAATCTATTTGATTCCTATGCATGCCATCAGGTAAGATCCATGTGTATAGCCTGCGTTTATGTTTTTATAAAAGGTATTTGCAATGAATAAATCATTGAATGTGGAGAACTCTATCATTCTATCTCCAACCTCATTTCTCTCACTGAGCCCATATTTTCCAAATACAGAACCTTCTTCTCTGTTCCCAACTTTTGCATTCCAGTCGCCCATTATTATCAACGCATCTTGATTGCATGCTTGATCGACTTCTGACTGCAAAAGTTGGTAGAAATCTTCTATTTCTTCCTCTTTGGCTTTAGTTGTTGGTGCATATATTTGAATGATAGTGGTATTGACGGGAATTCCTTGTATGCGTATGGATAATTTTTCAGTCTTATACATCATTAAACACTCTATTTAATTGAACATCTTGTTTGTGACTAGATATAATGTGAAATCACTCAGCTTATATTGGGACTGAAAAGTGATTGATTCTAAGTGTTATTTTCCAAAGTGTTTTATTATAAAAAAGGAACAGAATGATCATATAGCAGAATTGAGTGATCTCTTAAATACAATACAGATGTTTCAGGGAATAGGGGAAATAATTTTGTATTTCTCCTGTGTAGTATCTAGTTTGGTGCTTCAGTGCATGCTAGGAACAACAATTTAAAGTATGAGTACCGAGAAAGGAACAGGTTTGGGATAAGGGAAATGCAGAATTCAGTTCTCAGCAGTGCTGAACTATCTGAACGATAACCAACTCTAGATTCCTTGAGTGAAAATAAGGATTCGCTACAGGAATATATGCCTAAAAAAGATATTAAGATGCATTCGTGAGTCAGTGGAAAAGAGGAGACAAGTGAAACCAGGTTGATATAGAAAGTAGTACCTGAGTGCTATTCCCCTGTTCTGTCCCTCTCCTTCTCAAAATTTCCTATATTCTGGGTCAAAATAGTCTTCAAACACATGTTTCTTCATATGCCTTCATTTCATCCCTTTTTTTTTTAACATAGGCCTCCAAAGTCCTTAGGCTGATCTTCAAGGATTTAAAAAAAAAAAGAAAAAAGAAAAGAAAATAATAAAGTACCAATAGATTATATGAATATGTAAGTGTGTGTGTGTGTGTGTGTGTGTGTGTAAAGTTATTACTGTTATATGCCTTCAAGTCAACTCATGCTGTTGTTGTTAGTTGCCATCAAGTTGATTATGACTTGTAATGTTCCTGTGAACAACAGATCTGAACCTTGCCCTATACTGCCCTTTACTCATTATCTCTGTCGTGCTCAAGTGTACTGCAGTAGTCATTGTGTAAATCCATGTCACTGAAGGTCTTCCTTTCATATACTCTCTACCTTTTCCAGCATGATGTATCTCTCTAAGATCAGGTTACTTCTGAGGATATACCCAAGTAAGCGAGATGAAATTTCACAATCCTCTAAAGAGCACTTTGGATGCATTTCATTCAAGACAAACATATTTGTTCTTTAGAAAGTTCACGGCATATTTAGTACTTGTCACCAATTTAAAAGGCATCCATTCTTTTTCATCCTATTCAATGTCCAACTTTCAGAGGCATAAGAAGCAACTGAAAATACCATGGCCTAAATAAGTTACATCTTAGTCCTTAAAAGGACAACTTTGCTCTTTAAAATTTTTGAGAGGTCCTTGACAATATATTTTCTCAACGTAAGACTTCTTTTCAATGTTGATTGTGAGATCCAAGTAAGTAATTGACAACTACATCTATCATTATGCTGTCTATTGTTCCAGTGGGAAGGATTTTTTACTTCTTGATGTTGAGATGTAACCCATAATGAAGACTTGACCTTCTTCAGTAAATACTTAAAGTCCTCTTCACTTTCTTGCATAAAGAAGTTTAAATTGAAGTTGATGGAAATGAAAACAAATTCACAGAACCAAAATATGACCCTGGTGTATCCTAACTTACTTTAAAAACCGTCTTAAGTATATATTTGAGGTACTGACCACTAATAATTGAATAGCAGGTGGGTTGTGGGATCACATCAAGGATATTATCCATGAAAGTAGCAAAAAGGTCATGATAAAGACAGGGAAGAGAGATAAGACCAAGATGTATGTCTGAAGAGACTCTGAAATTTTCAATGGAATGAAAAGAAAACCAAAACTAAGGGAAGGATCACTGAGATAAGAAAGCAAACAAAATTTTAAAGGAAAGCTCAAGCAGACAAAGTAAAGTATTATAATGAAATATGCAAGAAGCTGGAATTAGAAGACCAAAAGGGAAGAACTCACATAGAATAGCTCAAGCTGAAAGAACTGAAGAACAAATACAAGCCTGAAGTTGTAATACTGAGGAATGTTACAGGTAAAATCTTGAATGGTGTAGAGAGCATCAAAAGAAGATGGAAAGACTCATAGCACTATACTACCAAGAATTGGTCAACATGTTTTAGCCAATAATATGCAGTCTGGATGTGCTCAGCAGTTTCTGCCAATAATATAAACTCATACTGTTGGTGTTAGGTGTCATTAAATTGACCATGATCCATAGTAACCCTATCAAAAGCAGATATGTACCCTGCCTTGTCCTGTGCTACCTGAATCATGCCCAGTATAGCATGTTACAGTCACTGTGTCAATCCATCATATTAAGTCTTCATCACTTTTGATAACTTCCGCCTTATCAAACATGATTCCTTTTTATAAGGATTGGTCTATCCTTAGAATACAACCAAAGTATATGAGATGAAATTTCATCATCCTTTCCTCTAAGGAGGAACCTGGTTGTGTTTTCTTCAAGGTATATCTGTTCTTTTGGCAGTTCATGGGGTACTCAACACTTCAATACCAAAACTCAAAGACATTGTTTTTTTTCTATCATACGTATTCATTGTCCAACTTTCAGATGTATATCAAGTAATTGAAAAAAAATAGATTGGATAAAATCCATTTTAATTTTTAAACAGACACTGTTGCTTCTTAGGACTTTGGAGAAATCTGGACAGCCGACTTTCCCAATGTGATACTTACTTTTGTATTCTTGACTACTGGTACCAAGGGTGTTGACTCCAGATCTACATAAAATGAAATCACTGACAATTTCCATACTTTTTCCATCTATCATAAGGTTGCCTATTGGTCTAGTGGTGAGAATTTTTGTTTTCTTGATATTGAGATTTTATAAATATTGAAGGTTGTAGACTTTGGTCTGAGTAAATACTGCCAGTCTTCATTTTCTGCAAGGAAGGTTGTGTCATCTGCGTATTGTAGATTGTTAATGAGTCATCCTCCAATCCTGATGCTATGTTGTTATTCACATAGTCTATTTTCTCGAAGCACAGATTACTAGGTGATAAGAAAGGAAACAACCCTGACACACACCTTTTCTGATTTTAAACCATGAAGTGTTCATTTGTTCTGTTCAACCTGCTGTTTCTTGGTCTATGTATAGGTTTCACAGGAACACATTTAGTGTTCTGGAACTCCCATTCTTCTCATAGTTAGCCATAATTTACTACATGCCAAATACCTTTGCATAGTCAATAAAACTCAAGTAAAATGTCTTTCTGGTATTCTCAGCTTTCTTCTGCCTTGATCCATCTGACATCAGCAATGGTATTTATCATGCCATCCATGTTCTCTTCTAAATTCAGCTTGAATTTCTAGCAATTTTCTGCTTGATATTCAGCCAACATTTAATAGTTTTCAGCGACATTTTACTTGTATGTGATTTTAATGACATTTATTTATAATTCTCACATTCTGTTGGATTTTTAAATTTTTGTATTATTATTTTGTGTGTGTGTGTGTGTGTGTGTGTGTGTGTGTATGTGTGTGTGTGTGTGTGCCGTCAAATAGGATCTGACTGGTACAGGAGGAGGTTGTCCCTCCTTTCTCAACAGAGCATCTGGTGGATTTGAACCGTGCACCTCTAGGATTGCAGTGCAGCTTCTTGCCACTAGGCCACCAGAGCTCCCCTTGGATCTTTTTTAAATGGAAACAAATGTGAACACACTGACAAAGTGAGAACTGAGCAACAAACGAAGACTTGTACATCAATGTCCATAGCAGTGCTTGTTATTCACCATCACAACAACATGGAAACATACCAGATGTTCAACTACAAATTAATAAATTAAGAAATTGTGGTGCGTTCATACAATGGAATACTACGCAACACACAGGAGCAATGATTTTGTAAATTATAACCTAACTTGGGAGGGAATGAAGAGCAGTATGCTGAGTGAACTAACTCAGTCCCACAAGGACAAATATTATATAAAACCATTAGTGTAGAATGAGTATGAATATCCAAGGCAGGGGAGGGTGGAAGCAGAGGGATGAAGATGTGCAGGGGATGGCATTGTACTATTTGATAGGTAAGGGTGACACATATTATATAAAACCATTAGTGTAGAATGAGTATGAATATCCAAGGCAGGGGAGGGTGGAAGCAGAGGGATGAAGATGTGCAGGGGATGGCATTGTACTATTTGATAGGTAAGGGTGGAGAGGGAAATTGGAAGAATCTATTCTGAAAAAACAACGTTTTGAATTTTGTAAATAAACTAGTATAAACAAAACAAAAAACCCAACACTGAAATACTATCTCACCTTATAGTAGCAGTAAAGTTTAACAAGACATCAAACAATAAATGTTGGAGAGGATGTGTATGGAGAGATTGGAACTCTCATGCACTGCTGGTGGGATTGTAAAATAGTATAAACACTCTGAAAGGCATTATGTTGTTTTTTTAAAAAGTTGAAAATAGAAATCCTATATGACCCAGCTATTCCATTGCTAGGGAGATACCTCAAAGAAATTAGAACTTAGACATAAATGGAGATATGTACACATACATTCATTCCAGTGTTATTCACAATAGCAAAAAAATTTAAAACAGCCCAAATGTCTACCAACAAACAAATGGATTGAGAAATTGTGGCCCATTAAAACAATGGACTACTATGAAGTAATAAGGAATAATGATTTTGCACAATATAACATAGGAGAGACTAGAGAGTATTCTGCTGAATAAAAAGAACTCCTTATTTTCAGGACAGAAACTACATAAGACCATTATTTTTAAAATAGAAGGATAACTAGTAAGATGTGTATACTGTTGTTGTTATGTCCTGTCAAGTTACCTGTTCCTCATATCGACCCTATGTACAACAGCTCTGAAGTCTGCTTTGTCCTGAGCCAGTCTCACTGAGCCCGACACACCTGCCTCCATTGCCTTAGTTATGGTATCAGTTCATCTCATCTGAGGTCTTCCTCACCTGCACTGTCCCTCCACCCTTCCAATCATGATGTCCTTCTTCAACAATTGGTCCCTCCTTTAGGCCATATGCCTAAAGTATGTGGAATGGAGCTTCAAAATCTAGCCTCCAAGGGGAACTTGTTTTCACCCTTTCCAAGACAGACCTATTTGTTTTCTTGATGGCTTATGGTGGGTTAAAGACTCTTCGCAAGCACCACAACTCAAACATCAATTCTTCATCTTTAATCCTTAGTCATTGTCTGGCTCTCTGAAGCATAAAAGGAGAAGGAGAAAGGGGCAAGAGGGCAGAAAAAGGGAAAGAGTGGCAATCACTAGGATAAAAGAGTCAATGGTGACTCGAAAAGACAGGATAATAATAAGCATAGATTAATAGTAATAAATAATATAAAATACAATGTATATGAATGATTGTATGAAACACAATGTAAATGAAAGATTGTATAAAACACAATGTACATGTATATGAATTATTATAAAAAGTTAACACATATAAAAAACACAATAAAAAGTTAACACATGTAAAACTAGAACAGGAATAGTTAATTCCTAAATAGATGCTATGAGAAAACGTGTTTGCAGGGCAACAAGGACTGCAAAGAGGTAATTGAAATACAAACATTTGCTACAAGGGGAAAAAAAGAAAAAATATTTATGATGAGCAGTACTTTAATTAATATAGTCAAACATCACCTGGAATCATCATAGATTGTCTAAGATGGGTGGAGGAGGCAGGGGATCATATAGCAGCCAAAGTTTTATGTAAGTAATACCCTGACTGTATTCCTGGTTCCACTAGTACCATCTTGGTCACTTTTACTGAATCCCAGTTTCCTCACTTATAACATGTAGTAAATGCAGACTTCTTCGTGGGCTGAATGAGTGAGTTACTCAGGACCCAACGGAGTGTATAGTCTCTTTCTATGGGTATATAATTATAACTTTCAAATGTTTTAATTATTATACTAGTTTATTTACAAAATTCTAACAGAGTTTATAAATTTAAAAAGTGAAAGACATAAATTATGCATAGGAAAAAAGCTTCGGACAACACTTAGCCCTTATTCAGCCCTTATCCTTGCCCCTATTCACTGTTAGGTTGGGAAAAGAATCTGTCTCGGCAAAGTTGGAAATTCTGGTCCCCTATGAGACTCGCCTAACTGTTTCTTGGGCTTCTTTCCCCACCACTTTAGGTGTTTTGTTTCAAGGTGCTTTTGGGTGAACTCAGTCTTTCAATCATTAAGTTAGCAATCCAATGCTCTAAACATTTGCACAATTTGAAAGCATACCAGAGTATTTATTCAAGTCTGTTCATCAGGAACATAAAAGGCTCAGTCACTCACTTCCTACAGTGCAGTGGCCATTCTTCAGCCTCTACCCAGCACCTATTCTCCCACAGTAATTCCATTTTTCTGATCCTTCTTCAATATGTGCTCCTGAAATAACGGAGCTTGATCTGTTCCTCATTTCATTATCCCAACTCTTCCACTCCAGGGCTCAAGAATAATACCTATTTGTTCCAACTGTATATCTCTCAAAGTGTCTTTTTGAATGTTCAGCAGCTTAATCTCCTTAGATCCAGTTCAATATTTGTATATAAAACTTGAGAGGTACTTTTGCTTTCAACTGGTAAATTCATTATTAAATAATTCTTAGACACAGGCCACTGATCTTCTGCAATTTGCATCATTACACTTCAACTGATGTTGTAAACTGGAAGTTTGGCCCTCATCTTTTAAAAGTATATTTATATTTCTGTGACCTTTTTCTAGATGGCAGATAAAATATATTCTTTTAAAATGCAAACCCAAGAAAACCAATAACTTAATGAATATTTTTGACACACAACTGATGACCAGTTATTAGATAAATCCTTTCCCAAAGTCAAGAAGGCTCACAACATTCAAGGAGAATTATGCTTATATAAATATTTTCCAATGTTTTATATGTTTGGATTCAGACTCCTTTTCTTATATATTATAGTGCTCACACACTTTGCTATCATTTACTTGAGATTTTAAAGGATTGCACATACTTGGATAACAAAATAGGAGGCAAGAAAGGAGCACTTCTGCTTGGTCTGTAGACTAAAGGTTCCACAGTTTCTGTTGTGGCTTGTCAGCCAGTACCTGGTAGGGCTACACTTGCAGGCAAATCCTGAATTTGATCTTGTAACTTTACATATTTCATAGGACTGGCACATAATAGCTGTCTCTGCTTGCCGAGTAGAACCACCAGAAACATTAAAAAGTTCCAACCCTCGATGCAAGCCACACTAGCCTGACAGTGTGACCCCGGGAGAGACCAGATTTCCTTTAGAAATATCTGGAACCTCTCTAACGGTACACTGAATGACTGCCATTGTAGTCTCCTAATTCTAGTTTTGATATTTTTAAACTGTGTCTACATGGCTCTCGTTGATCTTAAAATGATATCAGTGAAGGACTAACAAGGCAGCCTGTTGGAAACTGCATGAACTTTTGGAGAATTTGCCACAGAGACTTTTGTTGCATTTGCTCTTTTAGGCAAATAATTACACAGAGGTTAGACCAAAGCCTTCAAATATTGGCATCTGTTTTACCCAACATATTGATCACTGACCTACATTCAATTTTTTAAATCCATTGCAAATATCTTTTCTTTTTAAAAAAATTAATTTACATTGTTTCACATTTTCCTTCATTAACATTGTATTTCATACAATCATTTTCATACATTGTGTTTTATAAAATTAATCACTATTGAACTATGCCTACCATTACCCTGTCTTTTCAGGTCTCCACTGGATCTTTCTTACTTCCTTTACCACCTCGCTTCACCTCCCAATTCATGTGACCCTGCAATTTCTTCCCTGTCCATCATTAGCTCCTTTGATCCCACACCTTACCCACTTTGGCCCCTATGCACATTTTACTATTTATTCTTCTACTTTTATAAAAATGGCCTTATGAAGTGTTTGTCCTTATGAGAGACTGAGTTAGTTCATTCAGCATAACCCTCTCCAGTCTCTCTTAAACTATGTAGTGTATTTTGTAATTGTTGCTCCCAAATGTAGCTTAGTATTCCATCATGTGAATGTACCACAATTTCCCAATTCATTTCTTTATGGTTGGACATTTGCATTTTTTCCATGTTCCTGTGATGGTGAATAATGTTGTTATGAACATTGGTGTGAAAATCTCCATTTGTATCTCAGATCTGATTTTCTTGGGGTACATTCTTAGCAGTGGAATAGTTGAGTCATAGGAGTTTCTATGTTCAGCTTTTTTGAGGAAACTCTAAACTGACTTCCAGAGCGTTGAATCATTTTACAATCCCACCAACAGTGTATGAAAGTTCTCATAATTGTTTGCTGCCCTGCTGTAATTTGTTACTGCTACTAGGGTGAGATGGTACCTTATTGTGGTTATAATTTGCATCTCTCTTATTGTCAGTGATTTTGAGAATTTCTCCATGTGTCCGTTGGCCATCTGAATTTGGAGGTCCAGGAATATTTTGCAAACATTATTTATGAGACCCTTGTCTGAGATGTTTTTGTCAAATGCTTCTTCCCAGTCAGAAGGGGTTTTCACCCTAATGGAAAAAAGTTTTGATGTCCACAGAGATTTAATCTTTAGGATGTCCATTCATTAATGTTATCCACTCTCGGTTGTGCATTTCTGGCTGTATTTTTCAGCTCTTTGTACCATAGGCTAAGCCTTCTAAGCTTGGTCCCATTTTGTCTCATTGTGGTTTTGGACTTTATTCCCCAGGTCTCTATTCACCTTGGGTTGATTTTTGTGTATGGTGTAAGATATGGATCCTGTTTCAACTTTCTGTGGGTTGTTGTTATTGTTAGGTACCATCAAGTTGAGTATGACTCATATGACTTCAACAACAGCAGATCCAAACCCAATCCTATCCTGTGCCATCCACACACTTCCTAACACACAAAGCCCATTGTGGCAGTCACTGTGTCAATCAATCTGGTTTAGAGTCTTCCTCTCCTTTGTTGATACTCCACCCTCCAAGCATCATGTCTCTTTGTAAGGAATATCCCCTCCTAACAGTATGCCCAAAGTATGTGAGGGAAGGAATCATCATCCTTTCCTCCAAAGAGCACACAGGCTGCACCCTCTGCAAGACATAGTGTGTGGATAGCAAGGCAGCTGCAGCTGAGCTCAGAGTCTATGCTGGCCTGGGTGCCCTCTACAAACAGAGAATTCCACCCAGCCCCAACCCCCCGAGATACTGGATGCCCTCTGCAAACAGAAGGTTCCACCCAGTCTGTTCCTGAACTTTGGAATCATCCTGCTCTTGGTTTAAGAATTAAGCTCACCCATTGTTATTTTGCAACACTTACATATAAAGAAAATACAGCCTCACAAGATAGGATTTTTTTAAATTGTTGGTTTATTTTTTAATTTTTTTAAATTTTTTATTATTTTTTATTATTTTGTGTGCGTGTACTATCAAATCAGATCTGACTGGTACAGGAGGATATTGCGCCTCCTTCTCCGGCAGAGCATCTGGTGGATTCGAACCGTGTTCCTCTGGGATTGCAGTGCAGCTTCTTGCCACTAGGCCACCAGAGCTCCCCTTAATTGTTGGTTTAAACTAAATAAAAACTATGGGAAGCTAAGGAAGATGCCTTTTCACAGTACTCAACTGTAGAAGACCTCTACCTGGCATTCCTCTTTTTCAGAATTCATTTCCTCATGTTACCATTTTAATTCTGTGTCCGGTTAACAACAATACTGATTTTTTTTTTTTGTAGTCTATGGGATGTTTGTTGCTCTTCTCTAACATCACAACTCAAAGGCATTAATTCTTTGGCCCTCCCTATTCATTGTCTATTTCTCAGATGCATAGCAAGTTATCAGAAAGACCATGGCCTGAATCAGACATGCCTTAGTTCTGAAACTGACACCAGTAATCCTCAATAATTTGGAGAGGTCCCTAATTGTAGATTTTCCCAATGCAATCTCTTGATCTCCTGACTGTTGCTAGCAAGGGTATTAATCGTGGATTCATGTAAGATGAAGTTGTTTACAATTTCAAACTCTTATCCATCCACCATGATTTTGCCTACTGGTTCAATGACAAAAATTTTTTGTTTTCTTGACATTGAGATTCAATGCAAATAGATGGCTGCATTCCTTAATACTTTGCAGCAAGTGCCTTATTCATCTTCATTTTTTACAAGCAAAGTTGTGTCACTGCATAACACAGGTTCTTCATGAGTCATCCTCTGGTCTTGATGCCACATTCTTTTCATGAAATCCAGATTCTTGAATAATATGCTCAGCATAGAGATTGAATAGGTGTTTAAAGAGAATACAACCCTGACACACTCCTTTCTTAATTTTAAATTATGACATACTTTGGACATGTTGTAAGGCGAGACAGGTCTTTAGAGAGGGACATCATGCTGGGTAGAGTAGAGGCCAGCGCAGGAGGGCAAGACCCTCTATGAGGTGGATTGGTTCAGTGACTGGGGTAATCGGGATGGGTGTGTCAGAGGCATTGAGATTGGCACAGGATAGAGCAGGGTTTAGGGCTATTGTACATAGGGTTGCTATGAGTAGCAAATGACTCGACAGCACATAACAAGAACAAGTGTTCTCTAAATCTGTTTGCACAACAGTCTCTTACTGCTCTGAGTTTCTCATTCTTCTCAATGTTAGCCATAACTTGTTACAATCCACATAGTCAAATGCCTTTGCATAGACAACAAAGCACACATAGACATTCTTCTGATATTCTTTACTTTCAGCCAGGATCAATCTAACCTCAGCAATCATCCCTGGTGACATATAGCCTCTTCTAAATCCCGCTTGAACTTCTGGCAGTTCCCCATCTATGTACTGTTCTAGTCTTTTTAAAATGATCTTCAGCAGTATTTTTGTTTACATGTGATAGTAACGCTATTTTTGGATAGTTTCAATATTCTGCTGGACCACCTTTCTTGGGAATGAGAATAGAAATGGGGACAAATATGGACCACTTCCAATCCATTGGCAAGACATCTATCTTTCAAATTTACTAACCTACACTGGTGAGAAAATGAACAGGTTCATCCTGGAGAGGGTTAAACCAGGCTGCTCTTTGGAGGCAAGGATTCTGAAGCTTCATCTGACATACTTTGGACATGTTGCAAGGAGGGACCAGTCCTTGGAGAGGGATGTCATACATGGGAGGGTGGAGGGACAACGCAGGAGAGGAAGACCCTCAAGGAGATGGATGGATTCAGTGACTGGGATAGAGGGTGTAGCTGTGTCAGAGACAATAAAATTGGCACAGGATAGAACAGGGTTTAGGATTGTTGTACAAAGAGTCCCTATTAGTCACAGGTGATTCGATGGCACATGACAACAACAATGTAGATAGGTGGGTCCACTTTTGCGTTCTCAATTTTGTTCCATTGGTCTATATACCTTTCATTGTAACAGTACAAGGCTGTTTGGTCACTACTAGTAGGCTTTGAGGCCAGGGATTATTATGCCTCCAACATAATTTTTGTATTTCAAAAGTTTTGCTTATTCAGGATCTGTTTCCTCTTCAAATAATCTTGACAATTTCCCTTTCAATATCCTAAACAATATAGTATTTGATCAGGATTGTGCTGAACATGTAGATTGTGTTTGGTAGGACTGTCATTGTCACAATATTGAGTCTACTTATCTGGCATATTTTTCCATTTACTTGGGTCTTTTATTGTGTCTCACAGAACGATTCTGTAGTAGGTCTTTTGTATCTCTAGTTAGGTTCACTCCCAAGTATGTAAATGTGTAGTTTGCTAATGTAAATGGCATTTATTTGTATTGATTTTTTATTTCTTTTTCCGAGTTCTCTTTGTAACTGTAAAGGAATTCCACTGATTTTTGGATACTGACCTTATATCCTACCACTCTACTTAATTGGTCTGCTAGCTTTAATAGGTTTTGTTGTTGAGTCCTTGGGGTTTTCTGTGTACACTATCATATAATTTGCATATAGCAATCATTTAACCATTTCTTTGCCAATCTGGATGGATGCCTTTTATTTCCTTCTCCTGTCATATTGCTCTAGCAAGCACTTCCAATACATTATTGAATAAACGTACTGAGAGTGGGCATCCTTGTCTACTTCCAGTTCCACAGAAAATGCTTTTCATTTTTCTTCACTGAGAATGGTAGTGACTCAGTTTATACATTTCACTATGTTGAGAAGATTCCCTTCTATTCCAATTTTGCCAATGTCTTTATCAGGAAGGGGTATTGGATTTTGTCAAATGCCTTTTCTGTATCTTTCATTAAAATTATATGTTCTTGTTATTTACTTTATTAATATGGTGAGTTACATTGATTATTTTTCTTATGTTGAGCCATTCTTGCATGCCTGTTATGTATCCCACTTGATCATGATAATTTTTTTATGTGCTTTTAAATTCTATTGGTTCGGCTCCACGGTCAACACTCTTGGCACCAGTAGCCAGGAAATAAAAAAATGTATTGCGACGGAAAAGTCTGCAGTTAGGGACCTCTCTAAAGTACTCAAGAGCAACGGTGTCTCTCTGGAGACTAAGGTGCGCCTGATACAGGCCATGGTTTTTGCAATCACTTGTTATGCATCAGAGAGTTGGACAATGACTAGGGAGGATAGAAGGAGAATTGACGCCTTTGAGCTGTGGTGCTGGAGAAGAGTAGTGAATGTACCATGGACTGCCAAGAAAACAAATAGATTCATCCTAGAGAGGGTTAAACCAGGCTGCTCCTTGGAGGCAAGGATTCTGGGGCTTTGCCTGACATACTTTGGACATGTAAGGAGAGACAGGTCTTTGGATAGGGACATCATGCTGGGTAGAGTAGAGGGACAGCGCAGGAGGGGAAGACCCTCTATGAGGTGGATTGATTCAGTGACTGGGGTAATCGGGATGGGTGTGTCAGAGGCAATGAGATTGGCACAGGATAGAGCAGGGTTTAGGGGTGTTGTACAGAGGGTCGCTATGAGTCGCAAATGACTCGACGGCACATAACAACAACAACAACAACAACAACAACATTTTGTTAATGATTTTAAAATGCCTATTCATGAGAGATATTGGTCTGTAGTTTTGTTTTTTGGTAATATCCTTGCTTAGATTTAGGGTTAGTCTTGCTTCAAAGAATGACTCTTGGAGCGTTCCTTATTTTTCAATTGTTTGAAATAATGTAAGTAGAATTGGTGATAGATTCTCTCTGAATGTTTGGTAGAATTCATCTGTGAAGCCATCTGGTCCAGGACTTTTCTTATGAGGAAGTCTTTTTATGATCTGTTCAATTTCATCTTTTGTGAGGCATCTGTTGAAGTATTCTATATATCCTTGTCAATCTGAGTAGGGCATGAGTTTCAAGGAATTTGTCCATTTCCTTTAAGGTTTTTTAATTTATCAGAGTATAACTTTTCATAGTATTCCAATATTATCAGTTTAATTTCATCTAGTCCTGTTGTTATGTCACCTCTATAATTTCTTAACTCAGCTATCTGCATCTCTTTGTTTGGTTGGTTAAGCTTGCCAGTGTTTTGTCAATTTTATTGACACTTTTGAAAAATTAGTTGCTGGTTAAATTGATGGTTTTAATTGTTTTTTTCTGGTTTTTATCTCATTGATTTCAGCTCTTATTTTTATCATCAATTCCTTTCTTCTAATATTCTAATCTGTAGGATTAGATTGTTTTTCTATTTGATTAAAGTGTTGAGTTAAACCATTGGTTTTTCTTCTTTCTTCCTTTTTCATGTGTATATCTATTGCTATGAACTGTTCCCTGATTACTGTCTTAGCTGCATCCAAGAGGTTTTGGTATGCTGTATTTTCATTTTCATTTGTTTCAAGGAAATTTTTTTATTTAATTCTTTATTTTTTTATAACCTGATCATGTTCTAGCAGACATTTATTTAGTTTCCACATGGGTAGGACAAAAAGTAGAACTGAAGAAATGGAACAGAGGATCAGTGAGCTGGAATACAAGAACCTCACAAGAAACATGATAGATGAAAACTCAGAGATGAGACATAAAAAAATAAAGTAAATATTAATATCATGTGGGATTGCATGAAAAGGAACATCATATGTATGACAAATCCCAGAACATGGGAATGACAGGGAACTCACTGAAAAAAATTATGAAAGAAGTAGTAGAAGAATTTTCCATGTATTTTGAAGAATGGGGAGATTCACATTCAAGAAGCACAGCAAACACCAAGTAGACAATATCCAAAAAGAAAAATATCAAGATACATCATAGTGAAATTCTCCAATTTAAAAGTTAAGGATAGAATACTAAAAGCAGCACAGGAAAAACCAAGAGTCACCTGCTAATGGGAAACAATTAGATTAACTTCTGCTTTCTCAGAAGAAACCATGTTAGCTAGAAGACAATGGCACATATAGAAAATTGAAAGAAAACAATTGGCAGCCAATGTGTTGCTATCCCAGCAAAGCTCTCCATCAAATATGAAAGAGGAATTAGATCATTTGCAGTAAAGAAGGAACTAAAAGAATTTGTGTAAACAAGACCAAAACGACAAGAAATTTTAACTGAACTCCTTCATACAGAGACACCAAAGGGAAGTGGATGGACTATAGTAACCAAAAACAACAGAAAAAGAAACAGTAATGAAAACCTGGCCTGTCAATAATCACAATAATGTTAATTGATTAAATGCACTGATCGAAAGAGTAGCATAATGGATAAAGAACAAAGCCCATCAATATGTTGCATGTAAGAGATATGTTTATAAAAAGAAGAGAAAGACAGATTCAATATCAAACCTGAGAAAAAAATTAACAAGCAAATGGAAACCTCAGAAAAGTGGCAATACTAATCTCTGATAAAATAGACTTCAGATGAAAACCACCATAAAAATAAGGCAGGACATTATACACTGATTAAAGACACAATAGATCAAGAAGACACAACTTTGGTCAACATTTATGCACCAAATGATAGACCTGCAAAATACATAAAACAACAGTTGGTAGAATTGAAGAAAAAATCAACAGCACTGCAGTAGTGATAAAAGACTTTAACAAACCATTATCATTAAAGGATAGGTCAATTAAAAAGAAAATTAGCAAACAGGTAAGATCAAAACTAAATAATCAGAGTGACGCAGCGCCAGCAAGAGCGACGCAGCACAAGAACGCCACTGCCAGAAAGGAGAACGCCTCCACCAGACAGGGTTCCACTGTGAGAGGGACCTGGAAGAGACCCAGGAAGAATAACAGCCAGCCACCTACCGCGGAACTCCAGAGGAGCGAAGACTGTGAGACCCCAGAGGAATGAAGACTACCCGACACTGTGTGAACCCCTGCAACCCACACCTGTGTGACCCTTAACACATGGGGTGCTGCTGCATAAACCCCCAGCAGCGCCCAAGCCCCGCCGCCATCTCTTGGTGATAGTGCCCAAGCCCTGCGCTCCTTACCCCCTAGCCCCTTGCTTTCCTCCCCTTCCCCCACCCCCCTTGCAGCTCCACACCCACACATCTCAACCCCCACCACAG
>NW_006400087.1:2377824-2379802 GCF_000299155.1 Elephantulus edwardii
GGATGGTGAAGAGATTGAGATTGTACACAGCTTTAGTTTGCTTGGCTCCATAGTCAACAGTCTTGGCACCAGCAGCCAGGAAATTAAAAGGCACATTGCAATGGGAAAGTCTGCTGTTAGGGACCTCTCCAAAGTGCTGAAGAGCAATGGTGTCTCTTTCGAGACTAAGGTGCGTCTGATACAGGCTATGGTCTTCGCAATCACCTGTTATGCATCAGAGAGTTGGACAATGACCAAGGAGGATCGAAGGAGAATTGATGCCTTTGAGCTGTGGTGTTGGAGAAGAGTATTCAGAATACCATGGACTGCTAGGAAAACAAACAGATTTGTCCTGGAAAAGGTTACACCGGGTGGCTCCTTGGAGGCAAGGATTCTGAAGCTCTGTCTAACATACTTTGGATATGTTGTGAGGAGAGACCGGTCCTTAGATAGGGACATCATGCTTGGCAGGGTGGAGGGACAGCGCAGTAGAGGAAGGCCCTCTATGAGGTGGATTGATTCAGTGACTGGGATAATTGGGATGGGAGTGTCAGAGACAGTGCGACTGGCACAGGACAGAGTGGAGTTTAGGGCTGTTGTACATAGGGTCGCTATGAGTCGCAGGCGACTCGGCGGCACATAACAACACAACAACAACAACTCTTGTAGACAGCATATTGATGGATTTTCCTTTTTCATCCAATCTGCTACCCTTCTTCTCTTCATTGGTGCATTCAACCATTCAGTGTAATTATTAAAAGGAAAGGTTTTATTGCTATCATTTTGTTGAGTTCTTTTTGGTGTTGTTGCTAGTTACTTTGGTCCATGCTGCTTTCTGTGGCACCTCTGCAAGGACATCTCTCAGTGTTTCCTGCAACTCTACTCTTGTTTTCACAAATTCTGTTAAGTTCTATTTTTCTGGAAATATCTCTATCTCTCCTTCATATTTGATGGATAGTCTTGCTGGGTACAGTATTCTTGGTTGAAAGTTGTGTTCTTTAAGTGTTTGATATATGTCCTTTCACTCTCTTCTTGCTCACATGGTTTCTACTGAGAAATCAGCACTTAATCTTATCTGCTCTCAAGTATAGGTTAATCTTTGTTTTTCCCTCCCTCCTTTCAGAATTCTACCCTTATCTTTGGTTCTGCCAAATTTGACTATGATATGCCTTGATGTTTTTATTTTGAGGTTTATTCTATATGGTATTTGCTGAGCTTCTTCAATATATGTTCTCTCATTCTTCATTATGCCTGGGAAGTTTTCCTCTAGTAATTCTTCCACAACTTTTTCGGTGCCTTTCCTTGCTTTTTCCTGTTTTGGGATTCCAATGATGTGCATGCTATTTCTCTAGATGGTGTACCACATTATTCTTAGGTTTTCTTCTTTTTCCTTCCTTTTTGATTCTAGTTCATGCCTTTTTTATGTATTTTGTATGTCTTTCATTAGGTGTACAGTTGTTAGGTAAGGTTATGTATTCTTTTGAAAAATTTTTAAAAATGTAATTTTAAAGAAAATTTACAGAAAATTTGTATTTTCAGTCATTCATTGTTGCGCAGTTTCCTCTTTCCCCCTTCATTCATCCTTCCCCAGTACAGTTTGCAATGCACCTCTTATTCTGGACTGTCATTCATAAAATGCCGAACACTTCTTTCCTTGATCTATTCAACAGTTCTTTCCTTCATCTGTTCCCCATAACCTCCGTGTCAGTCCTACTTTATAAAAGTTGTATTATGCAGTATTTTTTCCTTTTGTGACTCAGATCTTTCAGGATTGGTGGAAAAATCATCAACGATCTGCGTTATGCAGTGATACAACCTTGCTTGCTGAAACTGAGGAGGACCTGAAGCGCTTGGTGCATAAGGTTAAGGACTGTAGCCTTCAATATGGGTTGAAGCTCAACATCAAGAAAACAAAGACAAAGATTTAAACAACTATGAGATATCATCTCACCCCAGTCAGAATAGCAAAATTTAACAGAACAGCAAGCAACAAATGCTG
>NW_006400087.1:2380213-2386750 GCF_000299155.1 Elephantulus edwardii
GGACAAATATTGCATGGTGCCACTGCTGTAAAATGGGACTGATATAGGGTGGGGGTAAGACTGAGAAAAACTGGATAAATTGTGTATACTGCACTGAAACAGATGAGGGACTGAATAATTTATAAGTGATGTATGATAGGGTATTATGGTTATCACAAGAGTCCACAATTAAGGTTGCATAGTGGAATGTACTTGGGGCGGTGGGAGGCGTGTGGGGGGATTGTGTACCAGGGAGGGAGTCTTTCTTTTACTTTTGTCCTTAGAGAGAGGGATAGGGGCCTGGAGTCTCTTACTTTGAATAGCAATGATGGACCCACTTTTCTATACTGTCTTGTCCTGTAGTTTAATGGGGAGGGATAATTTCTCCTAAGATTAGGCAAAATTGGATGCTTTGAATTGTGTCCTCTTCTTCAACTGGACAAGAAGGATTATTTACCCCTTGGGCCAACAAAGCCTCTAGGGATGTGGCAAGGTCCCAGAAATGCTGTCTAGCACTGCTTTCTTCCCTAAACCTTGTTGCTAAGACATACTGCGTCCTCTTCTTCTTCTTCTTCTTTTTTTTTTTTTGGCTTGATTGCAGATATTTTCTCCTCTGTACACACAAACCCTCTGGGGAGCAGGTGAAGTCCCAGGAATGTGGTCTAGGTCCCTTTCCTCCACAAATCTCAGGGGTCGGTTAGTGATCCTATTGTGCAGTGGCCCACAAAGCACTTTCCTCGCTGCTGGCTGACTCAAGTGGCTCACAAAGCATTTTCCTCTCTTCTGGTTGGGGCAGTTCAGACATCAAGCAAGTGGTAGCATGTAGGGCTCTTATGTCTCTACTAGATGTTTCCCAGTGAAAGTTAACCTTTCATTGTTTTTAATACTGCATGACATTCTAGTTCATCGTGTGGATGTAACACAGTTTCTTTACCCTTTTTTTGTTGGTGGACACTTTGGCTGCTTCTATCTTTTTTTCTATTGTGAATAATGCTACAATAAACATGAATATGCATACATCTAGTTGTGTCTTATCTCTCTTCTTTGGGGAAGATTTCTAGTAGTAGAGTTTCTAGTCATGTTGTTGCTCTTATCGTGTATCCTCCAGTTGGAATCAACTCATACATTATCCCCTGATGAGGTTTTCAGAGGCAGTTGATCACATGGGAGGAGATTGCCCATTCTTTTCCCACAGTGCATCTGATGAATTTGAATCACATGCCATTGGGATTGTAGCACATCTTCTTACCGCCAGAGTTCCCTTGTAGCTGAGTCAAACAGTATTGCTATTTTCAGACTTCGGAGTGTTGGTATCATTTTACACTCTTATTAGCAATGCATGAAGGCTCCAATCTCTCTCCATCCTCATCGGCTTATATAGAAACGTTATGCAACATGGATGAGTTTAGAGAATATAATGCTGAGTTAATGAATTAAATCAGGAAAGAATAAGTATAGTATAGTATAGTATAGTATAGTATAGTATAGTATAGTATAAGACTGTTGTTATAAAATTAAGAGGATTACAGAGGAGTGTGGGTGGAGGAAGATTGGAAGAACCAGAAGAGAATGGATAGAAGGGAACATGGCATTGGAATTGGTGAAGGGAAGGTAATTTTGAAAATAATAGACAATACAACTTTAAGAGGAATTCAAGTAACAAGCTGATTCAGGATATGCAAGAAGGAATGGAAGAGGAGGGAAGGAGGAATGAATCCGTATAAATGTTGTTGCTGCTGTTGTTATGTGCTATCAAGTCACCTGCGATTTATAGCGACCCAGTGTACAACAGCTCTGACACACCTAGCCCCATTTCCCTAGTTACATTATCAATTCCTTTCATCTGGTATCTTACTCTCCTGCACTGCCTCTCCACCCTTATGGACATCATGTCCTTCTCCAAGGATCAGTCCCTCCTGACCACATATACAAAATATGTGAGACGGAGCTTCAATATACTAGCCTCCATCAACTTGGTTTCACCCTTTCCAAGACAGACGTATTTTTTTTTCTTGGTGGCCCATTATAAATGAGTGAATGAAAAGTCATTTCTTTGTAAACTCCCACTCAAATTACAATATAAATATTTTAAAAGTTTACATTAACACTATATTGTAGTATAATTGTTGTTGCTGTTTCATGCCATCAAGTTGAGTATGACTTTCAGAAACCTTGCGGACAACAGATCTGAACCCTTTCTTATCTTGTGCCATCCTTACAATCTCTGACATAATTGAGCCCAATGTTACAGTCATTGTGTCAATCCACCTGGCTGAGGGACTTCTTCTCTTTTGCTCCACTATCCACTTTTCTGAGCATAATATTCCTCTTCAAGAAATAGCCTTTTGTCCAAAGTACTTGAAATGAAGCTTTGCAAGTTTTGCCTCCAAGAAGCATTCTGGAAGCACCTTCTTCAAGATCTATATGTTTGTTCCTTGGACAGTCCAGGGAATAGTCAGTACTCTTCTTCATCATCAAAGCTTGAAGAAATTAATTCTGTCATCCCTTTTTTATTGTCCAGCTCTCAGATACATAGCAAGTGACTGAAAAGGACATAGACGGAATCAAGCATACCTTAGCCCTCAAATTGACATCACTGTTCCTCAATAATTTGGAGAGTTCCCTGAGGACATACTTGTCCAAAGGAATACATCTCTTTATCTCCTAACTGCTAGTACCAAGAGTGTTGGTTGTAGGCCCAAGTATATGTATAATAGCAATGAGAGAAAGTTTGAAATGTTGCAAGAATTACCAAAATAGTGACACAGATACATGAAGTGGGCAAATACTATTGGAAAAATGGCCAGGCAGACTTGCTAAACACAGGGCTGCCACAAAGTAAATTGTATAAGAACAGTATGTGAGAAGAAGCACAATAAAGTGGAGGACAATAATATAAACTGTATTTTTAAACAAAAAGCATTCAGAACTTGGAGGGAAGTTAAACATCCCTGAAATGATTATTGTATCTTCTAGTTGTATTTCAGGCCATGGAAGTCCAAATATTGTAATTAAGAGTTTGAGTACTGAAATGTCTGTTTTCCATTTTATATAGCTTGTCTTGGAGTATATATGTATGATAAGCAGAGTTTACATTTTACCTTCAGAGGTGAGTAGTCTAACCTAGTCACAGTGCAAATGGAGTCACCATCTCTGTTCTTCTGAATGTCTCAGAGATGCTAAAGGGAAGGAGATTTCTTTCAGGAGAAAGTTGAAGTTTCTCATACTCTAAAGAAACCCCTCATGTCTCTGCACTGCAAACCTTTAATAACACTTAGCCTGAAAAAATTGTACAGAGCAGTTGATACTGCTATAGAAAGACTTAAATAGGGAGGAGGAGATCTGAGAGCTTTAATGGCAGCACATCCTGACAAAATGACCTGCCTGACTGAGGTGCTCCACAAAGGAGGTAAGCTCAGAACACTCTGTGAATCTACCTCCAGGACAAGGTTAATAGTTTCCATTCATATCTTCACAAAAGTCATATTTTTTCCCATTGGTCAGATTTTTATAGAAATGCTTATAATTAGACAAGATCAAACTCAGGTGAAGCCATTCTTTGTATATAAGATCAGGAAGGCACTCAGAAGGATAGCTGCTGTCTCTGTGATACAGTTCAAGGAGCAAAACATCCTTGAAATTCAAAGTCTAGGTAATTGTCAACTGAAGTGATCTAGGATTTCAAATCAAAAGAACTGCTTTTCCCCTTCTTGTGAAGCAGTATCACCAGTTAGTTGTCTTTGAGTTGACGCCAACTCATTTTGACACCATATGTGTCAGCTTAGGAACATGCTCCATAGGGTTTTCAATAAATGGTAGCTCAGAAGCAGATCTTTGGGACTTTCTTCCAAAATGTCCCCTGGTTGACTTGAACCTTAAACTTTTGGTTAGCAGGCCCGAGGATTAAATGTTTACATCATGTAGACACCTCTGAAGATCGCTCATTTAATTCACTGTCATCAAGTTGATTCTGACTTATAGGTTTTATGAGGTGGTAAATCTTAATGAGAGTAGCTTCTTACAGGACATTGTTTTCTTGCTCTACTGCAAGATTCCAAGGTGTGTGTGGCACAGTCAGCCCAGGTGGATCTTCCAGCCACTGCTTCCCTGATGTCTGCTAAAGGCTATGGCCCAGCCCAGGCACCCTCACATCCTGGCTGGTGACAGAACTACTGCGTGCCAGGTTGAGGGACTGCAATTTTAGTGTAGTACAAACCACAATCCCACCAAGAACACAAAAGCACTTTCCCATCACCTGGAGACCGTGTTGCCCCACCGCCTGAAGATCGCCCAACTGCCATGTCTGCTGCCCAGCGCTAGGAGCATCTATATCACAGGTACTTTAGGTTAAACACTGCTGTCTAGCTACATCACATGGAATTCCTTAAGTTCAAGCAGAAGGGGCCAAAGATGAGGTTTCTGGATAGGAACAGACTTTTCTGATCTGCCATTCAAGTACTATGTGTTAAAAACTGTTGTAAGGCCTTTGATTCTGCGGGTTTCAGGCCAAAAAGGAAATACAAATATGCAGGCCCTTCACAAACATTGCCATTATATGGTTACAACAACTTAACATCTGCTAAGAAAAGACTCATATAATGTAAAGAAAGCAGCAGTTTCCCTGAGTCATCATGAAAAAACAAAATAAGCCTTCTCTTAAAAAAGCAGACCCAACGAATACCACAGATAGAAAGAACCAGAAGAAATAGGTTTATATGGAGTTATTTGAACAGCTATGGAAGATGATGCAAATGATAGAAGAAACCATGGAAGCCATTAAGAGAGTGAGTACCCTAGAGACAGCGATCTAGAAAAAATATATTGATGAGGAGCAACATGAGCAACCATGGAAAAAAATGCAAAAGATGGAAGAAAGAATTGATAGTATAGATAAAGAGGTAAAAGTTGTTGCTGTTATGTGCCATCAAGTCACTTGCGACTCATAGTGACCCTATGTAAAATAGTCCTAAATTCTTCTCTGTTCTGTGCCTATCGCACTGTCTCTGATACATCCATTCCAATTACCCTAGTCACTGAATCAATCCATCTCATAGAGGAGCTTCCCCTCCTGCACTGTCCCTCCACCCTACCAAGCATGATGTCTCTCTCCAAGGACAGATCCCTCCTTACAACATATCCAAAGTATGTTAGACGAAGCCTCAGAATCATTGCCTCCAAGTAGTCACCCAGTTTAACCCTCTCCAGGATGAATCTCTTTTCTTGGCAATCCATGGTACCCTCAGTACTCTTCTCCAGCACCACAGCTCAAAGGCAACAATTCTGCTTCTATCCTCCTTAGTCACTGTCCAACTCTCTGATGCATAACAAGTGATAGCAAAGACCATGGCCTATATCAGAAGCACCTTAGCCTCCAGAGAGACACCATTCCTCTTCAGTACTTTTGAGAGGTCCCTAACAACAGACTTTGCCATGACAATATGTCTTTTAAATTCCTGGATGCTGGTGCCAAGAGTGTTGACTGTGGAGCCAAGCAAACTAAAGCTGTGAACAATCTCCATCTCTTCACCATTCAAGACCTTAAAAAAATCGTCACAAGACAGAGAGGGTACAGCCAACACAGTACCAGAAAGAACAGAAAATCATGAAAATGCAATCCAGAACATTAAGTTCAAATTGGCATAAGTGTACAAAATACTAGTAGGACAAAAACAGTAGAACTGAAGAAATGGAACAGAGAGTCAGTGAGCTGGAAGAGCCTTAAAAGAAACATACTGGAAGAAAAACCAGAGACGAGATGTAAAGAAAATTAAGAAAACATTAGAATCATGTGGGATGACATCAAGAGGAACAACATATGGGTGACTGGAATTCCAGAATAAGAAAGTGACAGAGAAATCACTGAGAAAATTGTAGAAGAAGTACTAGAAGAAAACTTCCAAGGTACGTTGAAGAATGGGGAAAAAAATCTACATTCAAGAAGCATATTAATCACCAAATAGACTAGACCCCTGACCCAAAAAACCCATCAAGACATATCATAGTTAAATTCTCCAAATTAAAAGATAAGAATTGAACACTAAAAGCAGCATGAGAAAAACAAACTCATCTACGAAGGGGAAAAAATTAGATTAACTTCTGATTTCTCAGCAGAAACCATGTGAGCTAGAAGACAAGAGGATGGCATATACAGAAAGTTGAAAGAAAACAGTTGCCAGCCAAGAATCCTATATCCAAAAAAAACTCTCCATCAAATATGAAGTATAAATTAGATCCTTTGCAGGAAGGAAGGAATTTAAGGAATTTGTGAAAACAAGACCAAAACTACAAGAAATTTTAAGTGAAATCCTTCACACAGAGACACCAAAGGAATGTTGTTTTTGTTGTTGTTGTGTGCCACAGAGTAGAAACTGACTCATAGCTGACACTCTGTCAGGTTTTCAGAGGCAGTTAATTCCATGGGAAGAGACTGCCTAAACAACAGAGAAAGAAACAGAGCAATGACAATGGTAAAACATGGCCTAACAATAATCACACTTAAAATGAATGGACAAAATGTGCCAATCAGGAGAAAAAGAGTAGCTGAATGCATTTTTTTTT
>NW_006400087.1:2387202-2388805 GCF_000299155.1 Elephantulus edwardii
AGTTTTTCTTTTGCTTTTCAAGGGGAGGAGCAAACGGGGGGGGGTGCGGGGAGAAGGGTGCAGCAATGAATGAATGGAATTCCAAAATCTCTGTAGATGTTCATTGAAATGAAAAATAAACAAACTAAATTTTAAAAAAAAGACAAGGAAGAGCATTACATACTGCTTAAAGGCACAATAGATCAAGAAGATATACCACTGGTCAACATTTATGCTATAAATGTTATTCAATTAATGATATATCTGCAAAATACATAAAACAGTTAACAGAATTTAAGAAAGGAATGGACAGCAATACAATAGTGGTTGTTGTTGTTAAGTGCCATCCAGTCTTAGGCAACTCATAGCGAACCTATGAATGAAAGACCTGGACATATATATAACTTTCATCCTTTCTCCAGGTTCATAGGGTTTCTGGAGGCAAGCTAGTTTTGAAGTGGGTGCCACTGGTGCTTCCAAGTTTGTTTTAATTGGGAAGCTCCACCAAACACTGTTCATCATGGGTAAACATACTCACATTTGACACATCAGTGTTACAGTGTTCAGTTTCACAGCCACCATGAGTTACCTCTGTACAGCAAGTGGATAGACCAGGGCTATATACAACCTAGAAGAATGTTTGACCAAAACCAAAAACAGGCCTGAAGGCCATGGATTAGAGTCACCCACCTTTGGCTTGGTAGCATCACTTTCTGTCCACTAGGCCAAGTGATAGTAGGAGACTTAAACAAACAACTATCAACAAAAGATTGTTGTTGTTTTGTGCCATCGAGTTGTTTGCGACTCATAGCGACCCTATGTACAAGAGCCCTAAACGCCGTTCTATCCTGTGCCAACCTCGCTGTCTCAAACACATTCATTCCCACCACTCCACTCACAGAATCAATTCATCTTATCGAGGGTCTTCCTCTCCTGCGCCGTCCCTCCACTCTCCCAAACATGATGTACCTCTCCAAGGGCCAGTCCCTCCTTGCAACATGCCCAAAGTATGTCAGACAAAGCTTCAGAATTCTTGACTCAGGGGAACATTCTGACTTCACCCTCTCCAGTACAAACCTGTTTGTTCTCCTAGCAGTCCATTCAACACTCTTCTCCAGCACCACAACTCAAAGGCATCAATTTTCTTTCGATCATCCCTATTCACTGTCCAACTCTCCAATGCATAACACATAATTGTAAAGACTATAGCCTGGATCAGGCGCACCTTAGTCTCCAGCCTGATATCGTTGCACTTCAGTACTCTTGAGAGGTCCCTCACAGCTGACTTTCCCAATGCAAGACCAGAAATTAACCACAGGAATGTAAAGCATACAAAACTATCTATGTGGAAATAACTCTCTGCTAGAACACAATTGGGTTACAAAATAAATTAAAAATATAATAAAAAAGTTCCTTGAGGTACTTGTGCATGAGCTGCGGGTCGGCCAGCAGCAGGCGGATGTCGTGCGGGTTGAGACGCTCGCTGCACTCGGGGCAGCTGATGGGCACGCGGCTCTCGCTGATCTCCAGGCGCAGGTAGTGGCGGAGGCAGTCCCGGCACGAGCGGTGCGGGCAGCTGAGGAGGCGCGGGGCCCGCTTGGGCGGCAGCCGCATCAGGCAGAGC
>NW_006400087.1:2390116-2393874 GCF_000299155.1 Elephantulus edwardii
AATAAACTGAAAAGAGCCAACAAACAAACAAACAAACAAACAAACAGTTACTTGAAACAAATAAAAATTAAAATACAACATACTGAAACGTCTGTGATATAGTTAAGGCAGTCCTCCGGGGGCAGTTTATAACAGTAGGCATGCATATTTAAAAAGAAAGAAAGAAGAAAAAAAAAAAATCTATGTTCTAACTCAACACCATCATCAAATAGAAAAAGAGCAACAATCTAATCCCATAGCCTCTAGAAGGAAAGAAATTATAAGGCTAAGAACTGAAATCAGTGAGGTAGAAAGTAGAAAAAAAACAATTGAAACCATCAATAAGACCAGAAGCTGTTTTTTCAAAAGGTCAATAAAATTGATAAACCACTAGAAAACTTAACAAAAGGGGGAAAAAAGAGAAGATGCAGAAAGCTCAGTTAAGAAATGATAGAGGTGCTTTTCCCATGAGCGGCAGCAGGTAATCTCCTAAAATGGTTTGCTACTCGCTTGACCCTGAAAAATCCCACAAAACCATGCAAATTAAGAGGCTCAAATCTCCGAGTCCATTTTAAGAACACCTGGGAAACTGCCAACACCATCAAGGGTATGCATATCTGGAAAGCCACCAAGTATCTGAAAGATGTCACTTTGCAAAAGCAATGTGTGCCCTTCTGACGTTACAATGGTGGAGTTAGTACGTGTGCCCAGGATAAACACTGGGGTTGGACACAGAAAGAGTGCCGAGTTTTTCCTGCATATGGTTAAAAACACTGAAAGTAATGCTGAACTTAAGGGTTTAGATGTTGAGTCTCTGGTCATTGAGCATATCCAGGTGAACAAAGCTCTCAAGATGCGCTGTGGCTTGTACAGAGCTCATGGTTGGATTAACCCCTACATGAGCTCCCCCTGTCATACTGAGATGATCCTTACTGAAAAGGAACAGATTGTTCCTAAACCAGAAGAGGAGGTGGCCCAGAAGAAAAAGATCTCCCAGAAGAAACTGAAGAAACACAAACTTAGAGAATAAATGCTGTTGTTGTTATGTGCCGTCGAGTCGCCTGGGACTCATAGCGACCCTATGTACAACAGCCCTAAACTCCGCTCTGTCCTGTGCCAATCGCACTGTCTCTGACACTCCCATCCCAATTACCCCAGTCACTGAATCAATCCACCTCATAGAGGGCCTTCCTCTCCTGCGCCATCCCTCCACCCTCCCAAGCATGATGTCCCTCTCTAAGGACCAGTCTCTCCTCACTACATGTCCAAAGTAAGTTAGACGGAGCCTCAGAATCCTTGCCTCCAAGGAGCCACCCGGTTTAACCCTCTCCAGGACAAATTATTTGTTTTCCTAGCAGTCCATGGTATTCTGAATACTCTTCTCCAGCACCACAGCTCAAAGGCATCAATTCTCCTTCTATCCTCCTTGGTCATTGTCCAACTCTCCGATGCATAACAGGTGATTGCGAAGACCATGGCCTGTATCAGACGCACCTTAGTCTCCAGAGAGACACCACTGCTCTTCAGCACCTTGGAGAGGTCCCTAACAGCAGACTTTCCCATCGTGATGTGTTTTTTAATTTCCTGGCTGCTGGTGCCAAGACTGTTGACTATGGAGCCAAGCAAACTAAAGCTGTGTACAATCTCAATCTCTTCACCATCCATCCTGATGCTGCCAATTGGTCCAGTGGTGAGAATCTTTGTCTTCTTGACATTGAGCCTCAATCCATATTGTAGGTTGCAGTCCTTGACACTGCAGCAGGCGCTTCAGGTCCTCCTCAGTTTCAGCAAGCAGGGTTGTGTCATCCGCATAACGCAGGTTGTTGATAAATCGTCCACCAATATTGACCCCACATTTCTCCTCATAGAGCCCAGCCTCCCGGATAATCTGTTCTGCATATAGGTTGAAGAGGTATGGAGATAGGATGCATCCCTGGCGTACGCCCTTCCCAATTTTGAACCATGCAGTGTTCCCTTGCTCTGTTCTGACGACTGCCTCCTGCTCCAAGTATAAGTTTCGCATTAGAACGATCAAGTGTTCTGGGATTCCCATTCTTCTCAGAGTCAGCCACAGTTTGCTATGATCTACACAGTCAAATGCCTTTGCATAGTCAATGAAACACAGATAGACATTCCTCTGGTATTCCCTGCTTTCAGCCAAGATCCATCTAACATCAACTACAATATCCCTAGTACCATGACCCCTTCTGAAACCAGCCTGGACTTCTGGTAGTTCTCTGTTGATGAGCTGTTCCAGTCGTTTTTGGATAATCTTCAGTAAAATTTTGCTTGCATGTGAAATCAGTGAAACTGTTCTGTAGTTTCCACATTCGGTTGGGTGGCCTTTCTTTGGGATAGGAACAAATATCGATCTCTTCCAGTCAGTTGACCAGTAAATACGTCATCAAATAAAATAAAAATAACTTAAAAAAAGAAAGGAATGATAGAGGTGACATCACAAGTACTTAAAAATAATTGGAATAGTGGGAAAAGCTGCACTTTGATAAATTTGAAAACCTAAAGGAAATGGACAAATTTTTTGAAATCCATGCTTTACCCAGACTGACCAGAACAAGTATAGTACAATTGAACAGATTCATCACAAAAGAAGAAATTGATCAGGTGATAAAAACTTCCCCATAAGGAAAGTCCTGGGCCAGATGGTTTCACAGCTGAATTCTACCATATATTCAGAGAGGATCTAACAGAAATTCTGCTTAATTATTACAAAAAAAGAAAAACAAGGAATACCCTCAGCATCATTCAATGAAGCAAGCATAATCCTAATAACAAAATCAGGCAAAGATATTACAAAAAAAACCAAACCAAAATACAACAACCCTACAGACCAATATCTCTCATGAATATAGATGCAAATATCCTCAAAAGATTTCTAGTCAATAGAATCCCAAAACACAGGCTCACACAAAAATAATTCACCATGACCAAGTTGGATTCATAACAGGTACGCAAGGATGGTTCAACATAAGAAAAACAATCAACATAATTCACCATGTTAACAAATAAATAACATGAACCATACGATCTTAGCAAGTGATGCATAAAAAGGCATTTGACAAAATCCAATACCCCTTACTGATAAAAAAAAAATAAAGACTCTCAGCAGAATTGGAATAGAAGGGAATTTCCTCAACATAGTGATAAGTATATATGAAAAACCAAGAGCCATTCTCAACGGCAAAACTACAAGCATTTTTCTTGTGAACAGGAAACAAACAAGGAGGCCCACTCTCACTACTTCTATTCAGTATTATGTTGGAAGTGCTTGCTAAGGCAATACAATAAAAGAAGGAAATAAAAGATAACCAGATTGGCAAACAGTTAAATTATCTCTATAGGCAAATGCTATGATAGTGTACACAGAAAATCCCAAAGACTCAACAACAACAATAACAACAAAAAACTTGTTAGAGCTAATAGAGCAATTTAGTAGAGTGGCAGGATATAAGATCAGAGAGTCTATTGTTGTTGTTGTTATGTGCCATCAAGTTGCTTATGACTCATAGCGACCCTATGTACAAGAGCCCTAAATGCTGTTCTATCTTGTGCCAAACTCGCCGTCTCAAACACACTCATTCCCACCACTCCACTCACAGAATCGATTCATCTCATCGAGGGTCTTCCTCTCCTGTGCTGTCCCTCTACTCTCCCAAACATGATGTCCCTCTCCAAGGATCAGTCCCTCCTTGCAACATGCCCAAAGTATGTCAGACGAAGCTTCAGAATTCTTGATTCCAGGGAACATTCTGGCTTCACCC
>NW_006400087.1:2393974-2406744 GCF_000299155.1 Elephantulus edwardii
TTTGCGACTCACAGCAACCCTATGTACAAGAGACCTAAACGCCGTTCTATCCTGTGCCAATCTCGCTGTCTCAAACACATTCATTCCCACCACTCCACTCACAGAATCGATCCATCTCATCGAGGGTTATCCTCTTCTGCACCGTCCCTCCACTCTCCCAAACATGATGTCCCTCTCGAAGGACCAGTCCCTCCTTGCAACATGGCCAAAATATGTCAGACGAAGCTTCAGAATTCTTGATTCCAGGGAACATTCTGGCTTCACCCTCTCCAGGACAAACCTGTTTGTTCTCCTAGCAGTCCATGGTATAGTCAACAGTCTTCTCCAGCACCACAGCTCAAAGGCATCAGTTCCCTATCATCCCAAATAATTTTCTCAGCATAAAGATTGAATAGGTATGGAGAGAAAATACAATCTTAGCACACTTCCATCCCAATTCTAACCATCCTTGCATACCTGTTATGAATCCAACTTGGTCATGGTGAATTAGTTTTGTGTGAGCATGTGCTTTGGGATTCTATTGACTAGAAATCTTTTGAGGATATTTACATCTATATTCAAGAGAGATATTGGTCTGTAGGGTTGTTGAGGTTTTTTTGTAATATCTTTGCCTGATTTTGTTGTGCCATTTGCACAACAGCCCACTGATCCAGATATAGGTTCCTCATAAGCACAATCAAGTGCTCTAGGATTCCCGTTTTTCTCAATGTCAGACACAACTTCTCATGATCAACACAGTCAAACGTGTTCACATAGTTAAGAAAGCACAAATAGACATTCTTCTGGTATTCCTTACCTTCAGTCATGATCCATTTGACATCAGCAATGATATCCCTGGTGCCATGGCCTCTTCTAAATCCTGCTTGAAGTTCTGGAAGTTCCTTATTTAAGTACTGTTCCAGCCATTTTTGAAAACAGTATATGTTTGCATGTGATATCAATAATAATGTTTGATAATTTCCACATTCAGTGTTTTTGGGAATGGAAACAAATATGCACCTCTTCCAATTTGCTGCAGACAACTGTCTTTCAGATTTCCTGGCATAGACAGGTGAGTGCATCAAATAAATCAACTGGTACCCTGTCTATTCCTGAGGCCTTATTTTTTGCCAGTACCTTCAATGCAGCTTCTATTCACATGGTACTTCCTAAAATTTTTCAGTGTCAATCAATTTTTTTCTGATACAGCAACTCTGTGTATTCCCTCCATCTTCTTTTGTGCTTTCTGTGTTAATATATTGTCCATAACATCTTTTAGGGTTGCAACATAAGGCTTACATTTGTTTTTCAGTTCTTTCAGCTTGAGAAATGCAGAGCGAGTTCTTCCCTTTTCATTCTCCAATTCTAGCTCTCTGCACATTCAATTATCATACTTTGCTTTGTCCTCTGAAGCTGCCCTTTGAAATCTTCTGTTCTGCTCTTTCACTTCAACCCGTTTTCCTTTAGATTTGGCTTCTTGACACACCAGTGCCATCTTTAGAGTCTCTTTTGACATCCATTTCTATTTTTTCTTTTTCCTTTGTTTTTGTAATGACCTTCTGCTTTCTTCATGGATGATATACATGGATGATTTCTGTGTATACAGATATAAAATATTTATACAGGTAGATATAAAATATTTATACAGGTGGTAAGAATAATATCCTCAAGCCCACATCTAATGGAGTGGCTCTGTGAACTGATGTTCCACTGGGTCATACCACCTTCTACTGTGGCCACTGGTGGTAGCTCCTGCCTCATCACCTTCATGGAATCTCAAGATGGTTCTGCCACTGAAAGAAATACCAAATGGGAAAAGGGAGCATTTTTATCCCTCTGTATGCACAAAGTCACCCCCCATGTGATGTCACCCTCATGTATCATTACCCTCCATGTTATGATTTCCCCCAGGTGATGCTACCTCATATTTAATGTTTTCCCCCAGGTGATTTCATCTTCCATTTGATACTGTGCCCTCCCTGAGAAATAGAAAGTTTCTTTCAGCAAGTGTCTGTTATTTCCTGTCATAGCCATTCAGTCTTCCAATTGAGAGAATAGGGTTTTGACGGGATGATCTCTGTAGTGTCTGGCCTTCAGTTCTATCTTTCCATGATCTGTGATCAACAGTTATCAGTTCTGCATTATCTTAGTCAGGACATGAAACTCATAGGTAGACCTGGTTATTTCAACTGCACAGAGAAATAATAAAAAAAAACCCTTTTGGTGGTGGCTTCAAGAAGCCAGCTTCTACCATGATGTTATTACAGAGCCAGGCCAGAGAGCCACTGAAACATTGAGCAGATCAAGAGATGAGTCCCACTGAGATTTGAGAGTGCTTCTTAGCCAGGAAGAAGAGTCAGACTCCATCAGGATTACAGATACACTGTGGACAGGCCAGTGCTTTTATTTTCCTTCTCTCTGTGTGCAGTGTGGCACCACTGAGGTCTTAGCAGCCCATCCAGCAGACCAGCCTCTTTTAGAAAGAAATAGTTTCATTTTCCTCCTTATTGAGGGGTTGCAGGGCTTCACACTCGTGACCATTTGAGACAAAGGTGCCTGGTGATGGAAGAAATTGGTTTTCATGTCTTTCTGGAACATACTATAATAAAGGAAAGAAAAAGGAAAAAAATAACACAACCGTTAGGATAAACAAAACACATAACATCTTTTTAAAACTAATAAGAGAGAGAGAGAGAGAGAAGCAGAAAAGAGGCTGGAAACCATTAATCCTATTGTTTATGTTTCTGATATTACCACATTCAGTTGGATTCACTGAAAAAATCTCTACACATCTAGAATAATGCTAGGTGAAAAGAACACAGAAAATAGAGTTCAAAAGATATGAGTCTGTACATAACCCAATAGGTAACACATAAAGTTTTCCCAGAAGTGTAGGTATAGGGCACCAAGGGAGAATGGAGGACACATTCACCTCTCTGGGCTGGGAATGGATATAGACTTGAGGCTGTGCAACTGAGAGGCAGGTAATAGGAAGAGGGAGGGATATAAACAGTGATGTGGTATAGGGGAAGAAATTGAGGTGAGAGAGGATCTGGAACATTTGGAAAGAGGTTAAATGGCTGAACAGGGAAAGTGGAGCCATGTTGAGCAGGTGTTTACAGAAGAGGGGCTTTCTGATGACTAAGAAATCTGAGTTCACCCTAAAGGAAATAGGGAAGTCCTCGTGGATAGCTGGAGTTTCTCATGGCCGGAGAGGGTGTGACAGTGAGCATAGTCCACTCCTAACTGAAATGGTGAAGCTTGGGTTCCCACAGGCACCTTTGGAAATGCAGCCACAGACCCTAAAGAGACTCTGCTCTGCACAAGAAAGCACCATGACTTTGAGTCCTCTTTGGACAGCAGATTCTAATTAACTCTAACATTTTTCCAATCTCTCTTATAGTTTTCTAGTCTAGTGAATGGGAATAAATATGTTCTATCAAATGTGTGGTAAGAATGAAAAGAAATATGACAACTGATTATACAAATAATATTATATAAACCAGGATGCTGCTTGGAGGCAAGGATTCTAAAGCTCCATTTAACATACTATGGGCATGTTGCAAAAAGGGCTCAGTCGTTGGAGAGGGACATCATGCTTGGCATGGTGGAGGGACAGTGCAAGAGAGGAAGACCTTTGATAAGATGGATTGACTCAGTGACTGGGGTAATGGGGGTAGGAGTGTCAGAGACAATAATTTGGCACAGGATAGAGCAGGGTTCAGAGCTCCTGTACATAGGGTCGCTATGAGTTGCAAGTGATGTGATAGCACATAACAACAACAATATTGCCTTGCAAAATTTCCTGTCTTTAACAGCCAGTATGCAGTTGCAGCTCTGCTGTGTACCATGCCAATGATTTTAAGCTACTTCATAAGCCTACTACCTGAAATAATTTCACTGTAAATGTGCCAAAAACTAGAGTAACATATAAAATGAGATGCTCATATGTAACAGTAAGTTACATAGTTTCTGTATTAAATAATCCACACATAGCAATCAAATATAAAATGGCTTGTTTTTATGCTGTGATTATCAGGAAGTAATAAAATTTACTGCCTATGAGTCAGAAATGACCCATTGCTGACCCTCCCGTGGATTTTCAGAAGACTATAAATTGCACAAGAGGAGATTGCCCCACCTGTGTCCCATAGAAGCACTAGTCAATTCAAAGTACCAGAAAGCATTGCCTTTGGGTTAGCAGAGCAACTATTTATGAAGCAGCTCCCTTTATGAAGAAAGCATTTTGTTTTGCTTTGTGTTACAACAGAGGAAAGGGCTACTAATATGAAACCTAAAACTTCTTCAAAGATTATAGTCTCCTATGAGAGAATATGCAACTAACACTGAGCTCTAATGGAAACTTGAGTTGTGAGAAATGCATTTGTACACACACACACACACACACACACACACACACACACACCTTCTTCATAAATCTGGAAAATCATAAAACCTCTCCCTATCTATTTTCTGGGCTCCCTATCTCTTCAGTTAAAATTTTATCTCATAATTTCTCTCCACTATATTTTTTTGGCTCTCAGTTAGTATTAATCCTAGAATGCAGCTGGAATCTTGTCTTCCCTGCCGAAAATGTGATATGGACACCTCATAGCTACCACTGGAGGCCTACACAATTTAACCCTGAGCCATCCTTGCAGCCTGACTGCCCACAGAGCTGTGCTGCAGCTATGGCATCCATGCCATGGAGAGACTGTAGCCCCTTCTCTCCTCGAAGTCTCTCTCTTGGTAAGTCTGTGATCTGACAAATGGGGGTTGAGTTTAATATTTAAGAGTCCTCAGGGCAAGCCTAAGCACAGACAACTTATTACATAAAAATAACAGGAAAGAGTGTATCATATCAGATAGATACCATCAGGAGGAAGTTAGCTCATGGAGTTCTTATGATATTCATCAGAGAGAGACATAAGCTCACACTTTCACTGGAAATTTTCAGTAAAAATAACATTATTGTGTCATAAGCACATACTTAAACATAAAATAAGAGGTGATATCTGACATAGAGAGCCTAGATTGCCTGCAGAGAGCAAATGTCCTGTGAATATTAGTTGAGGAGGGTCAGGCTATCTGAGGAATACAAGGCTTCCTCTGGGATTTCAATTTGTGACTTCACTTCCACCCTATCGCCCTCCCTATTCCTCTGTGCATTCTCACCATAGACCATCTAGACTTTAGGATGGACTCTAGAGCTTGGTAAAGAACTAGATACCTGGCTAATCCCGGCTTTCCCTCTCTGTGGTGGCACAATGGGTGCTTGTCATTGGCTCAATGTCTCTGAGGTGTTATGTGTACATTGAGAAGAAACTCAGGGAAGGCACCTTCAAGGACAACCAATTATGGCCTTGTTCTGAAAAGTTAAGTGAAAGAGATACATAAATCGGGTGTGAAATGAATGTGAAGGCCATCCAGGATTCCAAAGTCTGGAAATGAGTTTCCTACCAAATAACTCAGGTCTTTTCTCAAGGAATACCAGCAGGTGACATTTTTTACAGCTAAAAATAACAAGCTCTCTGAAAGGCAGTAGGAACATTTCAACAGGATGCTGTGGGTAGAAGGTAATCTGTGTTGTTTGGGATGAAAGGATGAGTTATGAAAGTGAAAGCTAAGGGACAAAAAAATGGGGGTCCTTGTATCTGATGAAGAAATTCTGAAGTTGACTTCTTTATTAACAGTAATACATTATTATTTATTGTTAATAATACTGTTATATTATTCCTACAGAGCAGAGTTTAGGGCTGCTGTACATAGGATTGCTTTGAGTCGCAAGTGACTCGACGGCACATAACAACAACAACAACAACATTATTAACAATAATATAGATTATTGTTAACAATCTATATACAGAATTTTTATTGTGCATCTTTTGGGAATGCAAATCTAAATATGGATAGAAAGACATATTTAATATTGCCATTGTTTCTTTATGTTTTTCTTATAAAATAAAATACAGAAATTTTTCAAATTTCTGCTGGTCCACATTGGAAGAGGATTTGTGAAATTTCTCTTTGTGCTGATTAAGTGAAAAATATTAACATAGAAAACGAAAGATCTACTTTTTAAAGTTTTCAGCAGATATGACAGTGACTCAAGACAATCGTCAGACAAAAAATTTATAAACTATTCTGCCTGCTGCCACCTTTTTTCCCTGCATTGGTTTTGCCTTTCCCTTAAAACGGACTATGCATTCAGAGAGTGCTGATGGCAATTCAAATCCATCACATGAGGTCAAAGGGATCTTTGGTGGCCTAATGAGTAAGGAGTTGCACTGCCAAAATAAAGCCAAGAAATTCAAGTCCACTACCTGCTACAAGGGAGAAATAAGGGCAGTCTCTGCCTGTGCAATTTCCAGCCTCTTTAAATCTACTGGAGGGTCAGCTTATGAATTCGTTCTGACTCAATGGCAATGAAGGGAGGGATAAAAAGTCAAAGGAGCTCTGGTGATATGGTGTGTTAGGCATGGAGCTGCTCACCTAAAGGTGGGTGGTTTCACATGAAAGAGTTTCTCTCATAAAGATTTTCTGCCCCAGAAATCCCATAGGGGCCACTCTGCTCTGTCCAGTAAGACTCGTGTTAAGTCAAGAATTACTGAATTGTGATGGCTTTGGTTATGGCATATAAAGCCACTGTAAGTTAGATCAGCTGAGGTGGTTTATGTACAGTGGCATACAGGAGACCAGGAATGCAGTAGAGGATCTGCTGTCTCAAGATTCCATACTGCATGCTGAGCTCTACTTGCTGAAGGCTCCATGAAGCATACCATTCTGTGTCTATATGCAGTTGCCCTGCCAGTACCTATAAAGTACACTCCCACTCCAAGAGTAACCAAGAAACACTTCCTCTGTGAGGTTTAGTTTGGTGCCCTGTGCAGATGGAAGCTTCACTCTAACTTGTGTCTCAAATTCTTCATTCATAAAATGGGAAAATATTAAAAATATTAAAAATATAAAAAATTCTTCTTCCAGACTACTGAGGTTGCTAAAGGAACTGCTAAATACAAAGTATTTACAGAATGCCTGGGTATAGTAAGCATACAGTCAATGTAAGTAATAAAGACTATGATGTCACTTGTCATTCTGTGCTGTAGTTGTGTGTTTTATCTTTCTGCCTGCTACACTTGAAACCAGGATTCAGCTCTTGTGGATTACTGAAGTACAATTTTTAAAAAAATGTTGATTCAGTGGAAAACCATATAAGTTAATGAACAAATGCATGTGTGAATTACAGAATGAGCAGCTGAATGAGTACAAGTAGGGGCTCTGGGAGCCTAGTGGTAAGGAGTGAATTGCCAGCTCAAAGCCTCACAGTTCAAATCCACAAGCTACACCATGGGAGAAAAATGGACAATCTTCTCTTGTGTGGTTTATTGCCTTTGAAATCTCATTGGAGGGTCAGCTATGAATCAGTTCTGACACAACAAACAACAACTTCCTCTTATAAAAGGTGTGCCCATTCACAGATGTTTCTTAAATGGTTTGTAAGAAAATGGTGGACAGAGAAGCTTAGGCTAAATAACTTCATGGTATTTCCCTTGCCAGACTCTTGCAAGTCTCATACCATTTTGTCTTTTCTTATTCACTGCTATCTTACTATCCAAAACTATTTTATTTCTTTGGCTACATGTCTATTTCTTCAGAAGAGATCATTTCTGGTCTGTTTCCCACTGTGTCCTTGGTGTCTACAGCAAAGTATGACCCAGAGGGATGCTTGGTTAACAGCTACCTTGTCAATCGATATGTGAAACAGATCATATGGGAGGCTGGGCTCTGTGAGAAGGAATCAGGCATTGGAGGAAGACTCTTAAACAACCTGCGTCATGTAGATGACACAGCCTTGCTTGCTGAAACTGAGAAGGACATGGGCATTTGCAGCAGAAGGTCAAAGACGGCAGCTTTCAATATGTACTGAAGCTTAACATCAAGAAAACAAAAATTCTCACCTCTGAGCTCACTGACAAAATAATGAGAGAAGGTGAAAAGTTTGTGTTTGTTAACAGCATCAGCTTATTTGGCTCCAATATCAAATGCTGATGCATTCTTGACACTCCAGGAAACAAAAAAGACAAATTGCTCAGGGACCTCTCTAGAGTACTAAAGAGCAATGATGTCGGTCTAGAGACTAAGGTGTGCCTGACCGAGGCCATGGTCTTCACAATTACTTGCTAAGCATCAGAGAGCTGGACTAAGAATTATAAAAGAAGAATCAAAGCCTTTAATATGTGGCGTTGGAGAAGATTATTGAATATACTATCACCAACTAAGAGAACTCCACCCTGGAGATGGTGAAACTAGGCTGCTCCTTGGAGGCAAGGATTCTGAAGCTCGCCTGACATACTTTGGGCATGTTACAAGGTGGGACTACTCCTTGGAGAAGGACATCTTGCTTAGAAGAGTTGAGAGTGCAGAAGAGGAAGACCCTGGATGAAATGGATTGATTCAATGACTAGGGTAATGGCAGTAGATGTGTCAGAGACAATGAAATTGGTTTAAGATAGGGCAAGGGATTCAGAGCTGTTGTACATAGAAAGCATCACTATGAATCACAAGTGACATAAAGGCGCATAACAACAACCACCACCACATCTTATGAAGACAAAAGTACTCTTTCAAGGTGGGAACAACCTCCTCTCTAATCACAAAACTCCTGTCCCGTGATGAGAGTTTTTCTATTTGTATGAGTCCAGCATCTATAAGCAGTTGAGAATGCATTTGCATTTTCAAAACAGTTTCATCTAGCATGCAAGGTCAGAAATTGGACCAAATATTTTAAATTTTGAGCTGTAGTTAGGAATAGAATACTTTTTCCTCACTTGCAGTCTCAAATGTACAGAGGAGCTTTCAAAAATTTCCACTGAATCTTTGTTTATCAATTAAAAAATGTATCTAAAATACACATGAATCTCAACAAAATTCTGCCTTTTAGAAACTCAAAATTCAAACTCATTATTGTCAAGTTGGAATTGATTTCTCATTGACACTCCAGTGGGTTTTCAAAGACTATAAATTTCATGAGAAGAGATTGCCCATCTTTCTCCCATTGAGCAGCTGGTGTATTTGAACTATGCTCTTTTGCCTTGGCAGTGCAACTCTCTACCGACTAGGTCACTGGAACTTCTCTAACTTTTAGAAAAAGCAAGGTGATTATTTACCAGAAGTAAATATGTATCTCAAGTAAATATGCATCACATGTCCAAGTGACACAACTCTAAAACAAGGTAGGAGAACACTATGAGTGCAGTGACTTGCCTGGAAGATGCAAAGATGTTCTCCACCTATAACATTCTCTTACATATGTTGTTGTTGCTGTTGTTTTTGTTGTTATGTGCCGTTGAGTCGCTTGCGACTCATAGCGACCCTATGTACAACAGCTCTAAACTCTGCTCTGTCCTGTGCCAATCTCATTGCCTCCGACACAATCATTCTGATTGCCTCAGTCACCGAATCAATACATCTTCCAGAGGGCTTTCCCCTCCTGCGCCTGCCCTCCACCCTCCCAAGCATGATGTCCCTCTCCAAGGACCAGTCTCTCGTTACAACATGACAAAGGTATGTGAGACGAAGCCTCAGAATCCTTGCCTCCAAGGGAAAGCCCGGTTTAACCCTCTCCAGGGTGAATCTGATTGTTCTCTTAGCAGTCCATGGCACCTTCAGCACTCTTCTCCAACACCAAAGCTCAAAAGCTTCTCCTTCTATCCTCCTTGGTCATTGTCCAGCTCGCTGATGAATAACAAGTGATTGCAAAGACCGGGGCCTGTACAAGATGCACGTTAGTCTCCAGAGGCATACCGGTGCTCTTTAGTACTTTAGAGAGGTCCTTAACAGCAGACTTTCCCATGGCAATACATCTTTAAATTTCCTGGCTGCTGGTGCCAAGAGTGTTGATTGTGCAGCCAAGCAAACTAAAGCTGTGAACAATCTAAATCTCTTCACTATCCATCCTGATGCTGCCAATTGTTCCAGTGGTGAGTATCTTTGTCTTCTTGACATTGAGCCTCAATCCATATAGAAGGTTGCAGTCCCTGACCCTCAGCAGCAAGCACTTCAGGTCCTCCTTAGTTTCAGCAAGCTGGGTTGTGTCATCTGCATAATGCAGATTGTTTATAGATCTTCCACCAATCCTGATGCCACATTTCTCCTCATAGAGTCCAGCCTCCCAGATGATCTGTTCTGCATACAGGTTGAAAAGGTATGGAGATATGACACATCCCTGGCGTACACCCTTCCCAATTTTGAACCATGCAGTGTTACCCTGCTCTGTTCTGACTACTGCCTCTTGGTCCAAGTGTAGGTTTCGCATTAGCACAATTAAATGTTCTGGGATTCCCATTCTTCTCAGACTCAGACACAGTTTGTTATGATCCACACAGTCAAACGCCTTTGCATAATCAATGAAGCACAGATAGACACTCCTCTGGTACTCCCTGCTTTCTGCCAAGATCCATCTAACATTAGCTACAATATCCCTAGTACCACGACCCCTTCTAAGCCCAGCCTGGACTTCTGGCAGTTCTCTGCTGATGTGCTGTTCCAGTCGTTTTTGGATAATCTTCAGCAGAGTCTTGCTTGCATGTTAAATCAATGATATTGTTCTGTAGTTTCCACACTATGTAGTTTGTAGTTAGGAATAGAATACTTTTTCCTCACTTGCAGTCTCAAATGTACAGAGGAGCTTTCAAAAATTTCCACTGAATCTTCTTCACATTTCCAAACATGAGGTACTTCCCACCTAACAACATGGCTGCATTTTTTTTGTATGTCCTTTTTGGCAGTCCAGGGGTATTAAGTACTCTTCTCTAATAATGCAGCTTGAAGGCATTGATTTTTTTCTATAATTCTTATTCTTTGTTCAATTTTCAGAAATCCTTCTGTGTCTGACAATTCCTTTTGATACAATGACTCAGTATATTCTTTCCATCTTCTTTTGATAACTCCTGGATCAATTTATATTCTGCCTAAAGCATCCTTGATTATAGCAACTCGAGGTTTGAATTTATTCTTCAATTCCTTGAGCTTAAGAAATGCTGAGTGAGTTCGACCCTTTTGGTTTTCTGACTCCAACTCCTTGCACATTTCATTATAATATTTTGCTTTGTCATTCTGAGCTGCCTTTTGAAATCTTCTGTTCAGCTCTTTAGTATCTTGAATTCTTCCTTGTGCTTTGGCTTCTCTGCACTCCAGTGCAATCTTCAGAGTTTCTTCTGACATCCATTTTGGCCTTTTCTTCCTCATCTGTCTTTGTAATGAACGTTTGCACTCTTCTTGGATGATACCCTTGATATCCTCCCACAACTCATCTGGTCTTGGTTCATTCGTGTTCAAGGCCTCAAACCTGTTCTTGAGATGGTTCTGAAATTCAGGCGGGATAGACTCAAAGTTATATTTTGGTTCTCATGGATTCGCTTTAATTTTCCTCAGCTTCAGCTTGAACTTGCATATGAGTAGTTGGTGGTCTGTTCCACAATCAGCTCCGGGACTAGTTTTCACAGCTGATATTGAGCTTCTCCAGCGGTTCCTTCCACAGATGTAATCGATCTGATTCCTATGCATACCATCAGGTGAGATCCATGTGTATAACCTGTATCAGTGTTATTTAACATACACAAGCTTTTTGATGCAATTAACAGTGAGGCTTTTGTTTTTTGCAGTGA
Organism: Elephantulus edwardii; assembly: GCF_000299155.1. NCBI lineage: Eukaryota > Metazoa > Chordata > Mammalia > Macroscelidea > Macroscelididae > Elephantulus > Elephantulus edwardii. The sequence goes on from NW_006400087.1 coordinate 2,405,620, forward strand.
GTCAAATTAATTAATGCTGTGTGCAAAAAGAAATTTCTTTTTCATTTTGGACTGGACACTCCATATTGAAAAATTATTTGCTTTGACTCTTTGTGTTTACTTATTATTTAATAGAATAACCATAATTAAGATTTATCCCTTAGTGCTTGATAAAATTTAAAGAGCAGGATTCATACTTACAAATGCACTTCTGAGTCTGGAGATAGGATTTTTGTTGGAATATTAGAACTTTCTGGGTGGGTGGCTGTGAAATGAACCTTTCCAGTGTATCCAGGGGTGTTGGCAGATCTAAAACAAAGAGGAGACAGGAGAAATTAAAACGCACACTTTTGAAATAACAATGGTAACTAGCACCTGTGCTTGAAACCTGGCTTTTGTGTCTGTGTAGATTTTGTAATGTGGACTGTCCAGGCAGGAAAGAGGGCAGACAGGAGAATGTTGATGCATGGGTACATACATGCCAGCTCTTCTCTAGGGCTGAACAAACTTATTTTAATTTCACACTTTTCTGTTCTTTTGAATTTTCATGTATTTTGCACATAAGATTCAGACCTGAGGTAGGTTTTTATGATAATGTATATAGCTCTTTACCAAGTAACTGATCTATACCCGACACCTGACATTCCTGAATGTTGCTTTCAATACCAGTGAACATACACTCTTAAATTTGCAATTGTTGTTTTTCATAAAATGCCTTCCATTAATATACATTACTGATTTCAGATAATTTCCTAAAATTTCACTATTGAAATAAAACTTAAATAAGTTATGTTGCTCTATATTGTTTATTTAAACTTTGCTAACTGTCCTGTCCCTTTCCTTGTCCTGCTCTCATAAGTGAGGTAAGGAAAGGAGAGGAAAAAAAAAACCAAACAACAAAGGCACAGGAAGGTTCATTATTGAGAATTAAAAAAAACCTCTTTCTGTCAAAAGTAAAAAACAAACAAACAAACAAAAAAACCCTATCAAAAGAAATGTTTGTACAGGTTATTCTTATTGTTATTGTTGTTGTTGTTGTTATGTGCCGTCGAGTCGCTTGTGACTCATAGTGACCCTATGTACAACAGCCCTAAACTCTGCTCTGTCCTGTGCCAATCGCTCCGTCTCCGACACACCCATCCCAAT
>NW_006400087.1:2407411-2415803 GCF_000299155.1 Elephantulus edwardii
TTCTGCATACAGGTTGAAAAGGTATGGAGATAGGATGCATTCCTGTTGTTATTAGGTATGAATAAAGTTATATATGATTTACAGCAACTTTTTGAACAATGGATATCTGGACCTTGTCCTATCTTGTACCATCCTTATTATCTCTGATAACTTGAGCCCATTTTAGAGTCACTGTGTGAGTTCATCTAGTTGAGGTTCTTCCTCTTTTCCACTGAATCTTCTTCACATTTCCAAACATGAGGTACTTCCCACCTAACAACATGGCTGCATTTTTTTTGTATGTCCTTTTTGGCAGTCCAGGGGTATTAAGTACTCTTCTCTAATAATGCAGCTTGAAGGCATTGATTTTTTTCTATAATTCTTATTCTTTGTTCAATTTTCAGATGCATAGCAAGAAATTGAAAATATCATGCAGATCTTAGCAAGTCCTTAAATTGATATCTTTGTTCTTCAGCACTTTGACGAAATCCTTGATAGTAGATCTTTCCAATGAAGAACAACTTTTGATTTTTGGACTGCTGGTATTACGGATGTTTATTGTGGATCTAAGTAGCTGAAACTGTTGAAAATTTTTGTCCTCTTGTTATTGAAAAAGAATACATATTGAAACCTGTAATCTTTGATCTTCTGAAGTAGGTGTTTCAAGTCCTCTTCACTTTCAGAGCAAAGTTGAGTTAGTTGGTTGAAGAGTCTTCCTCTGATGCTGACGTCACATTCCTCTTCATAAAGTCCAGCCTCTCAAAGAATCTTAAAAAGGTACTGATGCCTGTTTTAGATTCCTTCTGGCTTCATTGGTAAAGGAATATAACCTAAAAATAGGGATCATAAAAATCTGTCCATATGATTCCTATGTGATGTGAGAGTTGGAATACCTTGCTGTAGCATAAACCTAGATGAGAACAAACTAGTGCTGTCAAATTTTGCGTAGTTATCTTCAATTTTACTAGGAATGTTCTAGAGATGTAAACCTGTAAATCAAGGAGATAACCAAAAGTGAACAAAATCATTCATTTCTACTTCTTTCCACAACACATTTATTAAAGGTTCCATGGATGTTACAAATGGAATACTCTTCATCTTTGTGAGTTTTCTCCTCACTGTTCCCCAAACACTCAGATTAAAATGCCTTTAATGTGGTATTATATGAAATATATGATATGGTAAAGCATACTGTCCTCTAGGCAACACTGATTCACAGTGATCCTCTCTGCTATAGAGTATAAATGCTTCACATAATTTTTGAGATGTGGGAGCAGGGCATTATTATCATTACAAAAGTAGATTGCCAGGCCTTTTTTTGCATGATATTGTGTAGATTTGAACACCAACTTTAGTATTAACAGATGAACACAAACTGCTTGTGATACCCAAAGACCTACGATAGGGTATAAAACATCTATATGATGTCAAATAATAAAATGCCATAAAATAATAATTGAGATGTATGTTGTTAGTACCATCAAATCAGAAACTGAACTAAAGCTGGTCCTCTAGCTGGTTTTCAAAGGTACTGGAGGAGATTGCCAATTTTTCTCCCACAGTCCAGAGAGTGGACTTGAACAGTGTATCTTTGTATTGGCAGTGCAATTCCTAAGCTGCAAGAACTCTCACTTGCAGGATTGTTGTTGTTGTTTGATGCCATCAAGTCGTAGACGACTCATAGTGACCCTATGAACGAACGGCCTGAGCACACTTGCAGGATAAAACCCCAAATATTTGAAAATACAAGATCTTCTGTACACTGCTTACAATTCACTCCACTCCACTCTACAGTTTTGTGACTGACATCACAGGGGACTTTTGTAGCAGGCTGATCTTACATCAAACTATGAATAATCTCTGAGAGACATTTTCCAGATCTGCTTCTGATATTGATGGTTCCTACCTTAGTTGGAGGAATGGTCTTCAAATCATTGGAATTGATAATCTTTGAAATGAATTACAGTTTTGTTTCCTTGGATTGAGGAAAATAGAGAGAGGCAGGAATCAATTTGAAAATGAGAAGTCTTCACTTTTTATCTTTCTCCATAGCTTCAAGTCCTTCTAATACCCTCTTCTGTACTCCTCAAATAAGCTTCAACCTGGCTCAGTAGTGGGTAAATTTTAATAGTTTGTCATCTGTGTTTGTAACCACAGTTATACGCCATTTAGAATTCACAGTATGCTCTGAGAATTAGGGTATCATAATTTGGATGTGTGTGAACACCATATTATATCTGGTATGCAGTGTTTGCATTTACACACATATGTTGTATGTAAAAATAAGCTCTGGAGAGAACTCTGGCTATCCATTACTGCCAGATGCCTCAGTTTGCACACCTGCAGTACAAAAGGCTGCCTTTGAGTGAATGCCTGTGCTTTCTGAACAGTGTTCAAGAGGTGTGACTAGAAATGGACTTCCCAGAAACAGAGCAGATGCAGGCTGCAGCTTTCTGTGTGCAACCCTTCAGGCACCAAGCTAACCTACAGATTCACAAACAGTCACTGTGATATAGCTCCAGGGCTGCAGCCCCACAGGACAACTGTGGGAGCCAGGCAGTGGCTGCCTGGGAACTGGACCCCAGAGGTTGCCTCATGATGTCCTCCTTCCTAATGAAAGACTTATAGGCAGGTTGGTCTTTGCCTAAATTGATATTACAGGCAATTTGCGTGACTGATTTTTTCAATAAAACGTGTTATTTTAGGCACTTTAACGTCCAGTTTGACTCACGGCAACGCCAGTCATCTGTTTCTCTCAGAGAGCGGCATGCCTGATCTTTGTCCCTCAGAGCTGATTTGTGCGTCCAAACGACCATTTCTGATTTGTAACCAATTTCTTGGCCATTGCACCACCAAAGCTTCTTGGGTAACAAACTATTATTGTTGTTGTTGTGTGCTGTTGAGTCAGAACTGAATCAGAGCTGACCCTCTAATGGGTTTTCAGAGGTAGTTAATTGTTCAGGAGGAGACTGCTCATATTTCTTCCACAGAGCAGCTGGTGAGTTTGAACCATGTGACTTTGAGCTGGCAGTGCAGCTCTTTAGTTCTAGGACACCAGAGCTCTCTATAACAATACATACATTAAGTAAATTTAAAAATAAAGAACAAAAGTTAAGTATAAGCAAAATAATATATGTTGTTGTTGTTGTTGTTTAATGCTGTTGAGTCGTAGACGACTCATAGCGACCCTATGAACGAACAGCCTGAGCACTGTTGGTACATAGAGTTTCCAGAGGCAAGCCATTTTGGAAGTGGATGCCGCTCCTGCTTCCCAATAATATATACATTAAGTAAATTTAAAAATAAAGGACAAAAGTTAAGTATAAGCACATAGGTCAAATAGAAATTAAAAATAGAATGTGGAGAATATATGCCCATAAAAATTTAGATATCATTAAAAATTTTCCTTGTACAATTAAAAAAACAAAAACAAAACAACAAACCAACTAACCCCAAAACATTGCTGTGGATACTTCACTGTGCATCCCTGTGTGTGTCAGAGCTGAAGCTTGTGTTTTTGGAAGATCACCAGGCCCTTTCTTCCACGGCATTTCAGGACTAGCAGCACAGAGCAGGACCCATTCAGTGGACTCTGTCCTATAAATGCAACTAATACACATTGACTGGATGCTGCAGTCTAAGAAGTCTTCTAAACATAAATTAATATGAATGTTCACAACTCTCATATGGCAGCTTCTATTATAATTCCTATTTTATAGTTGAGGGAACTAAAACAGAAAAAGTAGCGTGCCCTAAAACAATCAAGCTCAAAGCAGTCCAACTGTGTTGAATGTAGGCAGTCTGGATGCCAGCTGACACCCAGCTGCTTCACCACAGAACAAGAAGTCTTGGGTTTTGAGGTGATAAATGGATCATTTGCATTGATGGGAATCCCCTCCTGCTCTTACACACTTGCCCTCCAGCCTCTCCAGGAGTGGCCATAGCATGTTCAGTGCATTTTTTTTCAGAGTAGAGTTGTAAGTTGTACAATACCACAATCTTGTCTTGAGCCCTAATCTACATCGGTTTAACAATCCAGGTTCAAGCTACTTAGGAAAAAAGGAGCACCAGTCATTTTCCGTGACTATTATGGTCTTGGGAGCACTGTAAGGAAGTTCTGAGCTATACTTTGTTATAAATCAGAAATAACGGGGATCTCAACAGACTTACTTCATCCCTTGAGAGATGTCTATGGCAAGTATAGGTATCACCATGAATTAAGCAAGCCTAACTAACACTTGCAGATCTGCAACAACCCTGCTTGCTGAAACTGAGGAGGACCTGAAGTGCTTGCTTCAGAGGATCAAGGACTGCAGCCTCCAATATGGATTGAGGCTCAATGTCAAGAAGACAAAGATTCTCACCACTGGATGGTGAAGAGATTGAGATTGTTCACAGCTTTAGTCTGCTTGGCTCCACAGTCAACATTCTCAGCACCAGTAGCCAAGAAATTAAAATATGCATTGCGACGGGAGTCTGCTGTTAGGGACCTCTCCAAAGTATTGAAGAACAATGGTGTCTCTCTGGAGACTAAGGTGCGTCTGATACAGGCCATGGTCTTTGGAATCACTTGTTATGCATCAGAGAGCTGGACAATGACTAAGGAAGATAGAAGGAGAATTGATGCCTTTAAGCTGTGGTGCTGGAGAAGAGTATTGAGGGTACCATATACTGTTAGGAAAATAAACAGATTCATCCTGGAAAGGGTCAAACCGGGCGGCTCCTTGGAGGTAAAAATTCTGAGGCTCCATCTAACATACTTTGGACATGTTGTAATGAGGGACCGGTCCTTGGAGAGGGACATCATGCTTGGTAGGGTTGAAGTACAGCGCAGGAGGGAAGGCCCCCTATGAGGTGGGGTAATTGGGGTGGGTGTCTTGGAGATGGTGCAATTGGCACAGGATAGAGCAAAGTTTAGGGCTGTTCGACATAGGGTCACTATGAGTTGCAAGTGAAAGGACAGCACATAACAACAACAGTAACACTTGCAGGCTACTAAAAATAGTTGTTTGTGGTTGTTAAGTGCCATTGAGTCAGAGTAGATTAATCATAGCTACCCTATGAGCAAAAGAACTGAACACTTGTATAACTTTGATCATTTCTCCACGTTCATAGAGTTTTCAGAGGCAAGCTACTTCAGAAGTGGATGCCACTCCTGCTCCCAAGCTTGTTTTAATCAGGAGGCTACACCAAACACCGTTCACCATGGCTAAATATTATCACATTTGGCACATCAGTGTCACAATGTTTAGAATCACAGCAAACAAGAGTTACCTCTGTACAGCAATACACAGACCAGTGCTATTCCACTTAGAAGAATGTTTGACAAAAAACAATTTAAATCAGGCCTGAGGGCCGCAGATTAAAATCACCCACCATGGGTTTGGTCCATAACTTTCTGTCCACTAGGCATGCCTTTTAAACCAAGTGTCGGTTCTGACTGGACAGCAAACACATAACAGCAGCAGAGATAGAACCAGTCCTCCACCAAAGTGGGCAGTAGGTCTGGGTAGCTTTTACTTGAAGCAAACTTGAAGGTAAAACTTACAATCTTAACTTGTTCTTCAACCCATTTTTTGATGTATTAAGGTTTACTGATTATTTTTCCTCCCCTGTTTTAGAGTCCAGCACTGTGACCCAGTCTAAGGGGCTTGCCATAAAACCAAGGGCTTTCCAGGAAGTCTTGTTGGCACTGAGCAGGAGGCTTGAAGCAAAAACCAAGGATACATTGCCTAGGACCCTCAACCAAACAAGAATGCCCATGTTTTCTTGGGTTTTATTTAATTATTTTTTAATTTATTTAAGCTTCTTGTGTAGTATCAGTGGGACCTCCCGGAGAACCCTCAGGCCACAGGCCCTTGGGTATCATGTTATTATATTTTGGAGGAACATTATTCTAAGTTGTACAGCACTCTTCTGTCAGTTTGCTCTACTGAGGTAATCTGGGTTTGCTGTGATACTGAACCTTGTGTCATTGAGGTGTCAAATGCCATAATGGTTGCCCATAGTGTACAGTGTTTGGTGAAGCTCCAAGTTTAAGACATGTTTGGAAGCAGGAGTTGCATCCACTTTCTAAACAACATGCCTCTGGAAACTCTATGAACTTGGAGCAATGATGATAGTTATAGAAAGTGTTCAAGTCTTTTTGTTCCTAGTGTCGCTATAAGTCATGCTCTACTTGAAAGAAATCAACAAGAATAACAGCAAACAAATGTTTAAAGAACCCGAGTAAGACAACCACCACTTATTTGAACTAAGAAGAATGGAGGGTGAGATACAGTCTGAATGAGGCCTCCTCTGCAGGGTATTGTTTAGTGTGTAGTGTGTCATAAGTTGCACTATTACCCCAAATGTTAGCCATTTGAATCCACCAGCTGCTCCAAGTTTAAAAGAGGTGTAGTCTGCCTGTAAAGATTTACAGCTTCAGAACCTGATGAAAGGTGCTTGTAAGTCAGAACTGACTCCACAGCAGTAGGTGTCATCTTGTTGGTTTTTTGCTAGGGTGCTGGCTAGCCATATTTTGGTGTTGATATTATGGAGGTGAAGTGTCTATTTTAATGCCTACTATACAGCACCAAAAACCCAGCACTCTGTGGTGTCAAGTTTGTTCTAATTCATAATGATCCCTATCCAATTCCTGAGACTGTAAATCTTTATAGAAGTTGTCTGCTCAAATTTCCCCAAATAGCATTCAGTGCAATAGAACTTGTGACTTTATAGTTAGCAGCCCAATTAACCTCCTATGCTACCAAGGCTCCTTGCATACAGTATAATACTTATTATATGTATTGTATTATATATAGTAGATGTACCAAGGAATGCCACAATAATGTAGGGTAACAAAAAAAGGCCTAGGTGAGCAGGAAGACGGGGAGAAATGAAGAGGCAGATAAAATCAAGGGTTGTCTTCATGGATAGTCAGGCTCATAAACTAAGAAGTAAGAGAGATCTTGCAGAAGAAGAACATACTTAAAAGAAGATCGGGAAAGGAGGTTACTTGTGAGTTTTTAATTTTACCATATTTGTTTCTTTATAAAAAGGCAGCTTTGGTGGCTTAGTGGGTAAGTTGAATTGTCAACCTGAAGGCATTTGGCTTGAATCCAAATGCTGCTCCACAGGATAAAGACTGATAATCTCCTCCCATGCCTTTACAGTCTCTGAAAATTGTTGGAGGGTCAACTATGAGTTTGTTCCAATTTGATGGAATCTAACAGCAACTTACTGAAGATATAAATAAGACCAATATTATATATAATGACTGTTAGTCACTGCACTGTGCTTCTCTGAATGGAATAACAGATTGTCGCCCTAATATTTGTCTAGGACTTCTTATTTCTATTGCATTATCACTATCTTATGGTGGTTGTATAATTTACCCTCCTCCATTGTAATTGGGATCTTCAGATCTCACAATCTGAAGTAGACATGGATGTAATTTTATTTTACTTGGATCTGCAATCAACACTAAGCTGTCAAGAAATACAAAGATGTGTTGCAATGGAAAAAAACCCGTGTCAAGGATCTTTTCTAAAAAATTATTAGGGAGCTCTGGTGGCCTAGTGGCAAGAAGCTGCACTGCAATCCCAGAGGCACGCAGCTCGAATCCACCAGATGCTCTGCTGGAGAAGGAGGGACAATCTCCTCCTGTACTAGTCAGATCCGATTTGATGGTACACGCAAAAATAATAAAATAAAATTAAAAAAATTATTGTGCATTGTGTTTTATACAATCATTCATATACATTGTGTTTCATTCATGCATATTTATGTAATAATTCACAAATATTGTGTTTTATAGAATTAATTCTGCTGATCTCTGCCTTTTATCACCCTGTCTCTTCAAGTTCCCATTACATTTTCCTATTCCTTCACCCAGCCCCTTCCACTCATTAACCTATACTATCCTACAGATATCCCTCCCACTGTTTTTCTGCCTGCCCTTCTCAAGCCTCTTTTAAATATTTATACACATCTTTCTCAGTTATTCTCCCATTTTCACAGTAGTATTCTTATGCAGTATTTATCCTTTTGTTAATGAGTTATCTCACTCAGTATAATACTTTCTACATCCTCCATGTTGTGTTATATTTTATGAATACTTCATTGTTCTTTAGTGCTGCATGGTAAACCATACTGGTATGTGTGAACATACCAGAGTTTCTCTGTTCATTCACTTGCTGATAGGAATTTGTATTGTTTCCAATTTCTTGCTATTTATTGTGAATAACACTGCTGTGAATATAGGTGTACATATCTCTGTATCTTAGCTCTGATTTCTTTGGGGCACATTCCTAACAGTGGAGTAGCTGAGTCAAAAGGAATTTTTATATTCACTTTTTTTTATTTAGTTTGTTTATTTTTCATTTCAATGAACATCTAGAGAGATTTTGGAATTCCATTCATTCATTGTTGC
>NW_006400087.1:2436921-2441967 GCF_000299155.1 Elephantulus edwardii
AACAACAACATACACACACACACACACACACACACACACACACACACACACACATACTATAGTAATCTATATTAAAGATGTAGTATTTGGCAAGTTTTTCTAGTTATCAAGTTATCTTCACTTTTAGCAAACAAAGTCATGTCACCTGTATAGCAGAGGTTGTTGATAAGTCATTCTCTAAACTTGATTTAACGTTATTTGTCCATATAGTCTAGCTTCTTGAATGATATGGTTGGCATACAGACTGAATAGGTATGGAGAAAAGATAAAGCCATGAAGTACAGTTTTCTTGATTTTAAGCTATGTAGTTCAAGACAACATCTTCTTTGTCTAAGTTTTTTGCATAAGCACAGTTAAGTGTTCTGGTATTCTTATTCTTCTCAATGTTATCCATAGTTTATCATAATCCATATAGTGAAATATCTTTGTATACTTAATAAAACACAAATAGATATCTTACTGATATTCTCTTTCAGCCACTATATAGATGATACTAGCAATGATAGCCCTAGTGACACAGCCTATTTCAAGTCTAACTTGAATTTCTGGCAGTTTCTTGGCTCTGGACTGTTCTAGTAATTTTTAAAATAATTTTCAGCAAGATTTTACATTTATGTGGTATTAATAATATTGTTAGTTAATTCCATACTAGTTTGGATCTAACTATAGTCAATTGAGACTTGACAAGGAGGTAAGATCCATGGGAAAAGACATCATAATTAATAATTGTTGTTGTTGTTGTTATGTCCCATCAAGTTGCCTGTGACTCATAGTAAAACTGTGTACAACCTTAAACCCTGCTCTATCCTGTGCCAATCGTATTGTATCTGACACACCTAGACTCATTATCTCAGTCACTAAATCAATCATCGAGGATCTTACTCTCTTGTGCTGTCCCTCCACCCTCCCAAGCAATGACGTCCCTATCCAAGGACTGGTCCCTGTTTGTAATACGTCCAATATATGTCAGACGAAGCTTCAGAATCCATGCCTCCAAGGAGTAGCCTGGTCTTACTCTCTTCTACAATGAACCTGTTTGTGCTCCTAGCAGTCCATGGTATATTCAATTCTCTAGCACCGTAGCTCAAAAACATCAATTCTCCTTTTATCATCCCTAGTCAATGTCCAGCTTTCTGATGCATAGCAAGCAAGTGCAAAGACTATGGCCTGAATCAGGCATACCTTAGTCTCCAGACTGACATCATTGCTCTTCAGAACTCTGGAGAAGTCACTAAGAGCAGACTTTTCCAATGAAGTTTGTCTTTTAATTTCCTGGTTGCTGGTATCAAGATAAGAGTCTTGCAAACTAAAGCTGTTAACAATCTCAATCTCTTCACCATCTATCACAATGCTGCCAATTGGCCCAGTGGTGAGAATCTTTCTTTTCTTGATGTTGAGCTTCAATCCATATTGAAAGCTGCAGTCCTTGACCTTCTGAAGTAAATGTTTCAGATCCTCCTCAGTTTCACTAAGCAGAATTGTGTCATCTGCATAACACAGATTGCTGATGAGTGTACCTCCAATCCTGATGCCACATTTCTCCTCCTCAGCCTCCTGGATAATCAGTTCTGGAAGAAATCTAGAGGACAACCACTTGGTCAACTAACTAGAAGAGATCTGTATTTGTTCCCACTCCAAAGAAAGATTAACCCAACAGAGTGCAGAAATGACAGAACAGTATCATAGCTATTATAAGCAAGTAAGATTCTGCTGAAGATTACCCAAACCCAACTGGGATAGCACATAAATTAAGAACAGCCTGAAGTGCAGGCTGGATTTAGAAAAGGCCCTGATACTAGAGAATATTATAGCTAATGTTAGATGGATCTTTGCTGAAAGCACTGTGTACCAGAGGAATGTCTATATGTGTTCCAGTGACTATGCAAAAGCATTAGACTGTGTGGATCACAACAAACTGTAGCTGACTCTGAGAACAATGAGAATCCCAGAGTACTTGATTATGCTTATTCAAAGCCTATACTTGGACTAGGAGGCAGTCGTCAGAACAGAGGAAGGAAAGACTGGGAAAAATTCAACATTGGGAATGTTGTATGGCAGGGATGTGTCCTATAGCCATACCTTTTCACACTATATGCAAAACAGATTATCTGCATGGCAGAGCTCTGTAAGGAGAAATGTGGCATCAGGATTGGAGGTACACTCATCAACAATGTGCGTTATTCAGATGACACAACCTTATTTGCTGAAACTGAGGAGGACCTAAAGCACTTGAGGCAGAAGGTCAAGGATTGCAGCCTTCAATATGGATTGAAGCTCAACATCAAGAAAAGATTCTCACCACTGGCATCACGATAGATGGTGAAGAGATTGAGATTGTTAACATCTTTAGTTTACTTGGCTCCACAATCAACCCTCATGGTACCAGCATCCAGGAAATGAAAAGACGAATTGCACTGGGAAAGTCTGCTGTCATAGACTTCTCCAAAGTACTGAAGAGCAACAGGGTTAGTCTGGACACTAAGGTGTGCCTGATCTAGGCCATAGTCTTTTCAATTACTTTCTGTACGCTAGAAGGTTGAACACTGAGTAGGGATGATAGAAGGAGAATTGATGTCTTTGAGCTATGTTGTTGGAGAATAGTATTTAATATACCATGGAGTGTGAGGACAACAAGTTCATCCTAGAGAGGATGAGACCAGGTTTCTTCTTGGAGGCAAGGATTCTGGAGCTTCATCTGACGTACTTTGGGCATATTTCAAGGTGGAACCAGTCCTTGGAGAGTGACATCATGCTTGGGGGCGGGGAGAGGTTGAGGGACAGTGCAAGAGAGGAAGATCCTAGATGAGATGATTGGTTCAGTGCCTAGGGTAATTGTGGTAGGTGTGTCAGGGACCATAAGATTGACACAGAATAGAGCAGGGTTAGGGCTGTTGTTTATAGGGTTGCTATGAGTCACAGGCAACTTGACTGCACATAACAACGACATATAGATTGAAAAGGTATGGATATAGGACACATCCCAGGTGCATACCCTTCCCAATTTTGAATTTTACCAGTGTTTCTTCTGATGACTGCCTCCTGGTCAAGTATAGGTTTTACACAAGCACCATCAAGTGTTCTTGGATTTCCATTCTTCTCAGAGTCAGCCACAGTTTGTTGTGATCCACACAGTCAAATGCCTTTGCATAGTCACTGAAACGCAGATAGGCATTCTTCTGGTACACCCAGCTTTCAGTCAAGATCCATCTAATAGTAGCTATAATATCCCTAGTTCCTAGGCCTCTTCTAAATCCAACCTACATTTCAGGCAGTCCTCTGTTGATGTGCTGTTCCAGTTGTATTTGGACAATCTTCAGCAAAATTTTGCTTACATATGATTTCAATGATAGTGTTCGATAATTTCTGTGCTCTGTCAGGTCATCTTTCTTTGGAATGGAAACAAATATAGATCTCTTCCAGTGAATCGGTCAGATGATTTTTCTCCAGATTGGCATAACTTGGTGAACAAATCCAGGGCAGCATCTGTTTGTTGAAATATGTCAATTGGTATGCCATCAATTTCTGGGGCTTTGATTTTTGCCAATTCTTTCAGAGCATCTTGAACTTTTTCCTTCATCACCACAGGCTCTTACTCAAACATTGTTTCATGAAATTATTCTGTGTCCACCAACTCCTTTTGGTATAATGACTCTGTCCACTCTTTCCATCTTCTTTTAATGTTTCCTGGATTATTTAATATTCTGCCCAAAGCATCCTTAATTACTGCAACTTGAAGCTTGAGTTTGTTCTTCAGTTCCTTCAGCTTAAATGCCAAGTGAGTTCAGCCCCTTTTATATTCTGACTCCAGCTCTTTGCACATTTCATTATAATCCTTTATTTTTGTCTTCCCGCACTGCCCTTTGAAATCTTCTATTCAGCTCCTTAATATCTTCATTTCTTCCCTTTGCTTTGGTTTCTTGGTGCTCTAGTGCAATATTCAGAGTCTCTTCTGACATTCGTCTTGTTCTTTTCTTCCTCCTATGTCTTTGTAATCACCGTTTGCATTCTTCCTGGATGATATTCTTGATATCCTCCCATAGCTCATCTAGTCTTCGCTCATTAGTGTTCAAGGCCTCAAACCTGTCCCTGAGATAGTTTTGAAATTCATATGGGACAGACTCACTGTCAAATTTTGGTTCCCGTGGATATGTTTTAATTTTCCTTAGCTTCAACTTAAACTTGCATGTGAGTATTTGGTTGTCTGTTCCACAATAAGTATTGGCGTAGTTTTCACAGCTGATAGTGATCTTCTTCTGAGATACTTTACACAGAATTAATTGATCTGATTGCCATGCATACAATCAGGTGAAAAGCATGTGTATAATCTGCACTTATGTTTCTTATAAAATGTATTTGCAACAAATAATTCATTGTGCAAAATTCTATCACCAGCTTCATTTCTGTCACCAAGTCCATGTTTTCCAAATACTGATCTTTCTTCTCTGTTCCCAGCTTTTGCATTGCAGGCACACATTATTATTAATACATTGCATGTTTTATCAATCTTTGACTACAAAAGTTGGTAGAAATCTTCTATTTCCTCCTCTTTGACTTTGGTTGTTGGAGCATATATTTGAATGATGGTTGTGTTCACTGGACTTCCTTGTATGTGTATGGATATTATCCTGTCACTCACAACACTGTATTTCAAGACAGATATAGAAAGGACTTTTTTAACTATAAAAGCAATCCCATTTTCCTCACCTTTTCATCAGCATCATAGTAGATCATATGGTTGTTTGACTAAAAATGTCCCATACCAGTCCATATGTTGTTGTTGTTAATGTGCCGTCAAGTCGCCTCCAATTCATAGCAACCCTATGTACAACAGCCCTAAACTCTGCTCTGTCCTGTGCAATCGCACTGTCTCTGACACACCCATCCCGATTACCCCAGTCACTGAATCAATCCCCTCATAGAGGGCCTTCCCCTCCCGCACCGACCCTCCACCCTCCCAAGAATGATGTCCTCCTCCAAAGACTGGTCCCTCCTTATAACATGTCCAAAGTGTATTGACCAAGCCTCAGGTTCCTTGCCTCCAAGAAG
>NW_006400087.1:2443827-2447256 GCF_000299155.1 Elephantulus edwardii
CTGGTGCCAAGAGTGTTGACTGTGGAGCCGAACAAACTGAAGCTGTGAACAATCTCAATCTCTTCGCCATCCATCCTGATGCTACCGATTGGTCCAGTGGTGAGAATCTTTGTCTTTTTGACATTGAACCTCAGTCCATACTGAAGGCTGCAGTCCTTGACCCTCTGAAGCAAGTGCATGAGGTCCTCCTCTAAGATGATTCTGAAGTTCAGGTGGTATGAATCAAAGCCATATTTTGGCTCCTGTGGATTTGGTTTAATTTTCCTCAGCTTCGGCTTGAGCTTGCATATGAGTAGTTGGTGGTCTGTTCCATAATCAGCTCCTGGCCTAGTTTTCACAACTGATATTGAGCTTCTCCAGTGGTTTTTTTCTGCAGATGTAATCGATCTGATTCCTATGCATATCATCTGGTGAAATCCATGTGTATAACCTGTGTTTATGTTTCTTATAAAACATATTTGCAACGAATAAGACATTGATTGTACAAAATTCATTCTATCTCCAGCTTCATTTCTGTCACCAAGCCCATATTTTCCAACTACTGATTCTTCTTCTCTGTTGCCAACTCGCATTCCAGTCACCCATTATTATCAATGAGAACATACCACATACTATATCCAAAAGTTAACTCAAGGCAGATGAAGATGGTCAAGCTTAAAACTATGATAATCTCTAGGAGAATGATAGAAACAAATTTAGGAGCCCTAATCCCCATTAATCTATTCATGTTCCTGTACTGTTCATAGGATTTCCAGAGGCCTATTATTTCAGAAGTGGATGGCCAATCCTTCTCCATAGTCTGTCTCCTTCTGGGAGCTCCACTAAAACCTGTCCACCATGGGCAATCCCTCTGGCACTTGACACACTGGTGGCACAGTTTTCAGCCTCACAGCTACGTACAGGTACATCAAAGTAGGTGTATTAACAAGTGGTGTATTAACTAGAATAATTATAAACAAACAAGAACACTGATATAAAAGTTACAAAGTAATTTCAATACACAAATCAATTCCTCAATACAACAAATTGCTGTCAATTTCACAGTTTAAGATTCTCCATGCCCATGTTCCAGGTACCAGCTTAAGGGAAGCAATTCTCTTTCTGGCTGGTTCTTGTGATGGAAAGTCTTACAGGCCATGGTCTTTTCAGTCACTTGTTATGTATCTGAGAGCTGGATAATGACTAAAGATGACAGAAGAAATAATGCTTATGAATTTTGCTATTGGAGAAGAGTGCTGAACATGCCATTGACTGCCAAGAGAACAAATAAGTATGTCCTAGAGAAGATACAACCAGGACGTTTCTTGAATGTAAAGATGATGAAAGTTCATTTTACATGTTTTGGGTATGGGGCATTATATTTGGGAATATGGAGGAAGAGCAAAGAAGAGGAAGACCCTAATCAGGTGAATTGACATAGTGACTGTGGCAGTGGCCTTGAGGGAGTCAGGGATTGTGAGGATGGCATAGGAGGAAAAGTATAAATTAAAAAAAATGAGACCATCTAAAAATTGAATCCTTATGTGCAGCAAAAAATTTCTCTTAAGAGTTCAAAGAGAACCCATAGACTGGGCAAAAGTTTCTGAGTGGCATATTTGACAAGGAGTTCACATCTAAAATCTACAGAACACTCTAACACTTCAACAAGAAAAAGACAAACAGCTCACTTAATAAAAATAGTAAAAATATATAAAAAGATTCATCACCAAAGAAGTCATACACATAGACAACAAACACATAAAGAAATGCTCAAGATCACAAGCTATTGTTTTTGTTGTTGTTGTTAGGTGCCTTTGAGTAAAGCTCGAATTATAGCAATTTTATGGAAAAAATACTTGGATTCTGTCCTATCCTGATCGATCCTCGTCTACTCTGATACACTTGAGTCCATTGCTGCAGTCATTATGTCAGTCCACTTCATTGGGGGGGATCTTCCTCTGTCCCTCCACCAAGCATTACACTTCTTTACAAAGAATAGCCTCTTCTACCAACATGTCCAAAGTATGAGAGAGGATGAGGGAAGCCGACTATCAAATTTAATAATAGTAGACCAAATGCTGTATTGGGAAATGAGGGAAGCTTAATACAAGCTGAAGGTCACCTTGTGGCACTGGGGCATTCCCTAGGAGTCAACATTGTTCTTAGTTTGTGTCAAATGAATCCCTCCCTCTTGAGATTAGCATAAAGAGGAACTTGGCCTTGTCTATAAAAGACTTTCACCATTATCCTTTGTTTTGTACTTCCTTGTGATTTTACTTTTTTAACCTTCCTTATGATTCTAAATAAATACTCAGAGAAGCATGGCTTGAAGTCTTCAGTCGAGAACTGCTGGCCCCCTGTTTAATGCTCTCTGCTCTATCCATTCCTGGCTGTTTGTCTCTTTATTAATAATTATAAAATTATTCTATCCTTTGGGACCCTCGGTCTGCAACAGGAGGAAGCTTTGCCGTCCTAGCTATTGTTATGTGCCTTCGAGTCACCTGTGACTCAAAACCCTATGTGACTAACTCTGTCCTATCCTGAGCCAATCTCATTGTATCCAGCCAACCTCACCCCATTATCCCTGTCACAGTGTCAATCCATCTCATCCAGCATCTTCCTCTGAAAGACCCCAAAACTAGGGCTTTACCCAGACCGGGCGTGACCCTGAGCAACTCACACCAGATCCACTCGCTGCAATCACAAGAGGCTTTATTGACGAAGCTTCAGGACGACTTGTGTCTCACACAGGAGACAGAGAAGTCGACCCCGAGCCCCAAAAAGCAAGGGAATTTATACTAGGTCTAGGGGTTCTTTGGCGTGGAATTAGCTCATTGGCTCTTTGGAAAAGGAGGAGTTCAATTTTATGTCAGTTATCCGCTGCTGACGTTAGTTAAAATATGGTTTTTGCCAGTAATTGTTTTTTCAGTTTGTGGTCAGCTAGTTCCTGGAACACAAACATTCACACAAGATCAAAGGTATAGTTTTTACAATACAGATCAAAGGTATAGGTTCTTACAATACTTGGGTTTGGGGACATTGTTTTTTTTAAAAAATTTTCCTTTCATTCCCCACTTCTTTTAGTACAAGGTTCTAATCATAGAACCAAGAATCCCTGGAGGCAGTATCATTGCAGTCAGGCTCTTTCATATTTTGATATTGTTGTCTTAGAACCATTAATTGAACAGTACTGCTGCGATCTTTAACAAAGGTAACAAGCTTATTTATAATACAAGGCCCAACTAGCAACAATATAAACAAGAGTATTAAAGGACCTATAAGAGTAGATACAAGAGTAGTTAACCATGGGGATTTATAAAATAAGCTCTCGAACCATGTTTGTTGAGATTCTCGGTCTCGTTTTCTTTTGTCTAATCTTTCCCTTAGCTTTTGCATGGAGTCTTCTATTACTCCTGAATGGTCAATATAAAAGCAACATTCTTCTTTTAG
>NW_006400088.1:0-24702 GCF_000299155.1 Elephantulus edwardii
TACTGCATTGCTCCCCCTCGACCCAGTCCGGGCACCCCCCGTTAGCTAAATGTGACTCATAGTGACCCTATGAAGAAGAAGTCTGAACCCTGTCCTATGCTCTGCCATCCTCATCATCTTTGTCACACTTGAACCCATTGCTCTGATCACTGTGTAAATACATGTCATTGGGGATCTTCCTCTCTTTCACTCACCTTCCACCTTTCCAAACATAATGTCCCTTTTCAAGGTATAGCCTCTCCTAGCAACATTTCCAAAGTATATGAAACAAAGTTTGTCATCTTTGCCTTGTAGAAGCACTATAACTGCTTGTTCCAAGACATTCTATTAGTTAATTTGACAGTCTATGGAATATTTATTATCATTGTTATGTGCCATTGAGTAGACTATGACTCAGAGAGACCCTATGAACAATATCACTGAACTTTATCCTAGGCAATCTCAGTATCTCTGGTACATCTACCCTTATCCAACTCATAAGGATCTTCTTTTCCTGTGCTGACTCCACTTTTCCATGCATGATGTCCTTCTCGATGACCTGGACCCTCTCTCTAAGTATGTGAAAAGAAACGTCAAAATCCTTCCAGAGAGCACTGATTTCACCCTCAGTTTGATTTCCAGGACAGATCTGTTAGTTTTCTTGGCAGTCCATCCAGTGCTCAGTTCTCTTCTCCAACACCAAAACTCAAAAACATAATTTTTATTTCTTCTGTCATCCTTAGTCATTTTCCAGCTCTCTGATGCATAGCAAGTAATTGCAAAGACTATGGTCTGGATTAGGCACACCTTAGTCTCCAGACTGACTACAATGCTTTGTTTAGACAGTAGCCTCTTGGTCTAGGTATAAGTTTCATATGAGCATAATTAGATGTTCTGGGAGTCCTGTTCTTCTCACTGTAAGCCATATTTTTTTTATGATCCACACAGTCAAACATCTTTGTATAGTCAATAAAAATATATAAAATATACAAAAAAACAAATGTATATTCTTTTTGTATTCTCTACTTCTCGTATTTATTCTCTGGTGGCTTGTTATTGTCCTGTACCACTGAGTCAGAACTGACCCATCGCTGGCCCTCCACTGGGTTTTCAGAGACAGTAAATCACACAGAAAGAGAGTGCCCATTCTTTTCTCTTCCAGATTACCTCATAGATTCTATTCACATACGTTTGCATTGATATTGCAATTCCTAACCATTAAGCACCAGAGGAATGTTTATCTGTGCTTCATTAATTATGCAAAGGCATTTGACTGTGTGGACCATACAAACTGTGTCTGACTCTGAGAAGAATGGAAATTCTGGAACACTTGATCATGCTAATGAGAAACCTATACTTGAATCAAGAGGCAGTCGTCAGAACAGAGCAAGGAAACACTGCATGAATCAAAATTGGGAAGAGTGTATGCCAGGGATGTGTCCTGTCTCCATACCTTTTCAACCTGTATGCAGAACAGATCATCCGGGAGGCTGGGCTCTATGAGGAGAAATGCAGCATTAGAATTGGTGGAAAGTCTAACAACAATCTGTGTTAAGCAGATGACACAACCCTGCTTGCTGAAACTGAGGAGGACCTGAAGCACTTGCTGCAGAGGGTCAAGGACTGCCGCCTCCAATATGGATTGAGGCTCATTGTCAAGAAGACAAAGATTCTCACCACTCACTACTGGACCAATTGGCAGTATCAGGATGGATGGTGAAGAAATTGAGATTGCTCACAGCTTAGTTTGCTTGGCTCCACAGTCAACACTCTCAGCACCAGCAACCAGAAAATTAAAAGAAGTATTGCGATGGGAAAGTCTGCTGTTAGGGACCTCTCTAAAGTACTGAAGAGCAATGGTGTCTCTCTGGAGACTAAGGTGCATATGATACAGGCCATGGTCTCTGCAATCACTTGTTGTGCGTCAGAGAGTTAGACAATGACTAGGGAGGATAGAAGGAGAATTGATGCCTTTGAGCTGTGGTGCTGGAGAAGAGTTTTGAGGGTACCACGGACTGCTAAGAAAACAAACAGAATCATCTTGGAGAGGGTTAATCCGGGCTGCTTCTTGGAGGCAAGGATTCTGGGGCTTTGTCTGACATACTTTGGTCATGTTGTAAGGAGAGACCAGTCCTTGGTGAAGGACATCATGCTTGGGAGGGTGGAGGGCAGGCGCAGGAGGGGAAGGCCCTCTAGAAGGTGTATTGATTTGGTGACTGGGGTAATCGGGATGAGTGTGTCGGAGACAATGAGATTAGCACAGGATAGAACAGAGTTTAGGGCTGTTGTATATAGGGTCGCTATGATTTACAAGTAACTCGATGGCACTTAACAACAACAAAAAAAAACATTAAGCCATCAGAGTTCCTTTGTGGTGAGGAACTGTACCATCAACACAAAAGCATGCTGTTCAAATCAGGAGAGGAAGATAGACAATCTCCTTCTTAGCAATTTACTGCCTCTGAAAACCCACCAGAAGGTCAATTACAGGTCGGTTCTGACTCCATGGTACTCAATACAAACAACCATGTCTCTTACTCTGCCACCAGGTTGGGGGTTTTTTGTCTCTTAGTGAATATAAACTTGATAGCCTTCCTGTCTGAGAAGTGAATTTCAAAAGGGTACATAATTCAGTTCATGACAGGTGTCATCCTTTAATATTATCCCGTTAACCCCAGATATGAATGGAGTTTTGGAAATAGTCACTCAGAAGTAATCACAGAGATGTCCATGGATGTTAAACTTATATTTTTATTTACATGTATGAAGAAGTCTAAATTTAGTATAAAGAATTTCATCCGAACAGAGATATAATAGTATATTGAGCTAATGTTTTGAACTTTGCAACGCATGTGACAGTAAATGCAGCAGCATTGTTTTTATATTGTTATAAACCAAACACAATACTTTAACTTATGGGTAGAAATTTTACTTTAGTTAATTTACATTTCAGTAGAGGGCCATTGAATATTAAACTACTCAGAGCTTTATTGATGTTAATTAGTTTCTACTTTTAAGATTATCTAAAAATAAATTTATAATAGTACAATATTTTCTTTTTTTCCCCACAGCCAGTTTCTTTTTAAGACTTACAGCCTTGAAAAATTTACAAAACAGAGCATCTATTTTTTTATATTTTACCAAAAAGTAAATAAATTAGAACAGATGAGTAGATTGGTAACGGTCATATGAGCTCTTTAAGACAATTACAGATTTGATACTACTTCTTCCCATGGAATTGCTCTCCATCATTAATGTAACTGTATGTTTCTATTGAAACCGTGGGAATTTTTCTCACCATTTCAAATCCATGCTTGGTTTAGGAACAACTTTACCAAAGTTGAATTCTACTTGGAAACAGTACCAAACAAGGTGAGCACATGAAAACAGTGACATGCAGTTCTTTCTGTTATCTGATAAAAAGGAAAGAACACTGTCTGCTGGAATTTGTGAATTTACATTTTTCATGCACATAATATTTTTGCTTACATAATATTATTCTAGTACTTAGGATCTGGTGGCCTGGTGTTAAGACACTGTGTTGTTAATCCAAAGTTCCGAATTCACCAGAAACTCCGTAGGGAAATATGAGCAATCTCCTCCAGTGTGATTTACTACCTTTAAAAACTTGCTGGAAGGTCAGCTATGAGTTTGTTGTAACTTGATGATACCTAACAACACTAGTATTATATTTATACTCTATGTTACACAATGGAATATAATGAGACACTCAATAACATCTACCTATTTATAAAATATAACACACTGGGAGAGTCTAAAAAGCATCATGCTGAGTGAAATAACTCAGTCACAAATAAAATAAACACTGCATAAGACCACTATTGTGAAAAAGGAGGGTAGCTGAGCAAGATATGTATCAGTGTTGAAAAAGAGAAGAGGAAGCAGAAGAGGGGGGTGGGAAATAATGGAGGGAGGAAAATCACTAGGATAGCAGAGATTAGTGGGTGGATGAGGGCAAAGAAATAGAAAAGCTGTAATGGGAAATTGAAAAGATAGTGTGATACAAGTTGTGTTGACAACCTAAAGGCACATGGTTAGACTCTACCAACTGTTCCACAGGATTAGGATGGGCAATCTCCTCCCCTGATTCTGAAAACCCAAAGGTCAGCTATCAGTTTGTCTGGACTTGAAGGCACACAATGACAACATAAGAATGCCTTTCAGGAGTCGTTTTCTTCTCTTTCCAGGTTTATTATGTTTAGTAGTAGGCAGAATGAAGAATATTTATCTATCCACTTCTGACATATCAGGCTTTATAAAACATTATGAATAACAAGAACAGTGTTGGATAGTACTGGTAGTAGAAATTCTTAGATTTGAAGATAATAAAAATTGAAAAGAGTGTTCTCTTGAGTCACCCCTGCTCTGCTGGTGAGTCTTGTGTGGCCTGGTCCTAGACTCTACCTTCACTTCTGTGATACTTGCAGTTCTTTTCATCAAGACGCTTGAGGAAGTGCATCAAGGAAAGAAGGAGTTGAAGACAAAAGATTGAGCAAAGATTGCCCAACTCTTATCTCTTGGAAGCAATACTTTATATTCCAACAAGGAAATTTTCTTTAGAGAGTTGATCTCTAATGTTTCTGATGCAAAGTTCGTTAAGAAAGCCTGATAGAACCTTCCAAGTTGGACAGTGATAAAGAACTAGAAATCAACATTATTTCTAACCCCTCGGAGGAGCTGTGGCGGCCTAGTGACAAGAAGTTACAGGGCAGTCAAGCAGACACATGATTTGAGGCCACCAGCTGCTTTGTGGGAGGATGGGCAATCTCCTCCTGTGGGATGAACTGTCTCTTAAAACCCACCAGGGGGTCAGTTATGGGTGGGTTCCAAATCAGCAGTACATAACAATAACAACAACAACAACAACAATATAACATCCCTTAAGAATGTACTTTGATTCTTGTGAATGCAGACTTTGACATGACAAGCGTATCTCATAAATAATTTAGGAAATCTCCATGATTATTCTCAAAGAGATCAAAGGGGGTACATTGGTCAGGGTACTACAGTGATTTTTCACCTTGAAGAAGACCAAACAGAGTAGTTACAGAAGAGATGAGTCAAAAAAGCAGTGATGAAACACTCACAGTTCATAGTCTACCTCATTACCCTTGATTTAGAGGAACAATAAGAGAAGGCAATCCATGATGATAAGACAGAAGAAAAGAAAGGTGAGAAAGAAGAAAACAAGGACGGTGAAGAGAAGCCCAAGAGTGGAGATGTAGGTCCAGATGACAACAATGACAGTGGTAAGGACAAGAAAAAGAAAAAAAAATTCCAACAACAACAAAATTAAGAAGAAATACATTTAACAGGAGGAACTGAACAAGACTAAGCCCATTTGGACCGATATTCTGATGACATCACAAAGGAAGAATATAGAGAGTCCTACAAGAGCCTTGCTAATGATTGGGAAGACAGCTTGGCAGTCAAACACTTCCCAGTAGGTCAGCTGGGATTCAGGGCATTGCTATTTATCACTCTCTGGACTCCGTTTGATCTCTTTGAGAACAAGAAGAGGAATAACATTAAACTTTATGTTTGCTCTTTATTCCTCATGGACAGCTGTGACGATGGGTTTATCATCCATGGTGTAGTTGACTCTGAAGATCTACCCTTGAACATTTCTTGATAAATGTTGTAACAGAGCAAAATATTTTTATTTTATTTTTATTAAACTTTATTAATTTTAATGAACATTTACAGAGATTTTGAATTTCTATTCATTCATTGTTGTACTATTTTCTCTATGCTCCCTCCAGTTCGTTCCTCTTTTTCCCCCCCTTGAAAGTCTGTTTTAATTGTCCCATTGCCACAGTGCTTGTCAAAGCCAGTTCTGATTAATCTCCTTTGTCAGTGTATCCTTTGCCATTCCCTATCACTCCTCCCTGAGAAAGACTTCACCCTGATACATAAGGAAAAGGGGACAGCGTAATCTCTTAGCTACTTCCTGCTGAAAACGGATGCTGTAGGTTTCAGGGTGAAGAGCTTCTCTCACTACTCTAAAGGGCCCCCTTGGCAATAGGAAACACACAGACTATTGGGGAAATGGATTTTGGTATTTAGATGCACTGTTAACAATTGTGCTTAGCCATACATGTTCATATCATTGAAGATGTATCATGGAACTGTACAAGTTAAAAGTACATGAGTCAAAAATTAAAAGCAATATATTTCAAGAAGAGGTTCTAACAGTGGCACAAATTAAGTTACAGAGGGAAGGTAGTTCTTAAAATAAAAGGCTTATTGACCAGGACTTTGTCTATTATAGTATAAAGGTTAGGAACCACAAGATGTAGAGGCTCAACTGTGTCATTTATTGTTTTTAAGTCTTGGACCAAATTCCATCTACCACTGGGTTGTTTACAGCTCAGAAGTCCACATGCAAGGCAGAGGTGAAGTAAGGAACTGCTTATGAGGTTTTCCATCAGTTCCAACAACTAAGAAATAATGAGAAGAGTTGGGACCTCAGAAGGCTTTTAGGACCAAATAGTAGGCATAACAGAGCAATATATTAAAGGCCATCTGCAAAAAAAAAATCATCAAGAAATGCCTCGAGATCCTCTCTGCGTTTTTAGAAGACAAAGAGAACTATAAGAAATTCTACGAGGTGTTCTCTAAAAACATGAAGCTTGGAATCCATTAGCTCTCTACTAATGAGTGTTGCCTTTCCAAGCTACTTCATTTTCACACTATAATACTTTCCCATCTGGAGATGATATAACTACTCTCCCAGAATATGTGTCTCATATGAAGAAGACCCAAAAGTCCATTTATTATATCACTGAAGAGAGCAAAGAGCAGATGACCTTTTATAGAATGAATGTTCAAGCAGGGTTTTGAAAGTGTGTATGTGGTTCGACCTGACTAAGTCTCCAATTTGAAGGCTCATGAGTAAAGTGTTTGGATTCTGGAAGACGGTTTCTCTTGTCTTGGTGAGGGTCAGGCATAGACAGTTTGGTTGGGTTTGTTGGAGGTGTTTCTTTTTGTTTGTTTGTTTGTTTTGGGGTGGATTTTTTATTTGGTCTTTGTTTGTTTTTTAATTCACAATCAGGTGTGAGCTAATTGGATTTGCCAGATTTAGCTAACAATGAGCTGTGGGCTGGAAGCCTCTTGGTTTATACTCAACCAGGACCTGGTGGGCATGCCTTTTATTTAAAATGCAGTTGGGCCCTGACTGTTTATTGTGTTTGGAAGAACATTCTTCTAAGCTGTACAGCACAGGTCTGTCAATTTGCTGTACTGAAGTAATTTGGAGTTGCTATGATGCTGAATGCTCTCTCCATGGAGTTTCAAATGCCATAATGGTTACACATGGTTACCAGTGTTTGATGGAACTCTCAGATTGAGACAAGTTTGGAAGCAGGAGTGGCATCCACTTCCTAAACTACATGTCTCTGTAAACTCTATGAACACAGAGAACTGATGATAGTTATAGAACAGGGTTCAGGTCTTTTGTTCATAGGGTCACTATGAGTTGTGCTCAACTCAACGGCACTTAACGACAACAACAACATACATCCAACATATCCAAGAGTATTGTTGTGCAACAACTCAAGGAGTTGGTGGGAAGAGCCTGGTTTCTGTTACCAAGGAGGGCATAGAACTACCTGAGGATGAAGAAGAGTAAAAGAAAATGAATGATAGCAAAGCTAATATGAGAAACCCTGTAAGCTCATGAAGGGAAAATTTGGATAAGAAGGAAATAGTCTCCAATAGACTTGTATCTTCACCCTGCTGCATTGTAACTAGCACATATGGCTGGACAGTCAATTTGCAGCAGATTAAGAAAGCACAGGCTCTTTGGGAAAATTCCACAATGGGCCAAAAAAGCAACTTGCATTACAGCCAAAAAGAATCTGGAGAACAAGCCTGATCATCTATTTGTTGAGACACTGAGACTGAAAGCTAAGGCAGACAAAAATGATAAAGTTGTTAAGGACATGGTTCTACTGCTGTTTGAAACTGCACTGCTCTTTTCTGGTTTTTTCTTTGAGGATCCTCAGATACACTCCAACACAGGACCAAGCTAGGGTTTGGCATTGATGAATATGAGGTAACAGCAAGGGAATCCAGTGCTGCTATTCCTGATAATATCTTCCAGTTGGAGATGAGGAAGATGCATCTTTATTATTTTTTTGAAAGTGCAATGACTTAATTAATGGAAATAGATGATATAAACCAAAATGTCTATGAATAATTGCATGAAAAATCAATATGGATTATAAACCTTCACTGTAACAAAAATTTATAAATAAGTAAATAAATGCTCCTAACTGCTTTTACAATTCTCCAGGGGAATTAAAATAAAAAAATCAAACCAGTCGCCGTTGAATCAGCTCTGACTCATGGAACAGACTCACATGTGTGAGAACAGAGCTGAGCTCTGTAGTGTCTTCATTGGTTGATTTAGAAAAATATTAATTTTAATGAACATTTACAGAGATTTGTATTTCCACTCATTCATTGTTGCACGTTTCTCCTGCCAAGTCCTTTCCCCCAGTTCACTCCTCTCTTTGAAAAACAAAAGAAAAATTCATTCTTTGTTATACAATATCCTCGCACCCCTCCCACCACCCCGAGTACACTCCACTATGCAACCTTAATTCTGGACTCTTGTGATAACCATAATACGCTATCATATGTTGTTGTTGTTATGTGCCGTTGAGTCTCTTGCAACTCATAGCGACCCTCTGTACAACAGCCCTAAACTCTGCTCTGTCCTGTGCCAATCGCACTGTCTCTGATACTCCCATCCCGATTATCCCAGTCATTGAATCAATCCACCTAATAGAGGGCCTTCCCCTCCTGCGCCTGCCCTCCAACCTCCCAAGCATAATGTCCTTCTCCAAGGACCGGTCTCTCCTCACAACATGTCCAAAGTACGTTAGATGGAGCCTCAGAATCCTTGCCTCCAAGGAGCCACCTGGTTTAACCCTTTCCAGGATGAATATCACTTTTAAATTATTCTCTCCCTCATCTGTTTCAATGCAGTATACATAATTAATGCAGTTTTACTCAGTCTTACTCCAACCCTGATCTCAGTCCCATTCTACAACAGTGGCACCATGCAGGATTTATCATTTTTTGACTGAGATATTTCACTCAGCATAATGTCTTTCAAGGTCACCCATTCTGAATAATATTGCATAAGTTCCTTGTTTTTCAATGCAGCATAGTATTCTATTGTGTGAATATATCACGACTTCTCTACCCATTTGTTTGTTGATAGGCACCTGGGTTGTTTCCAACTCCTTGCTATTGTGAACAAAACCTCAATAAACCATGGGTGTGCCTATATCTGCATGGATGTCGGTTATGATCTCTTTAGGGTATATTCCCAGTATTGGAATTGCTAGGTCAAATGGTATCTCTATTTTCAACTTTTTGAGAAAGCGCCACACCACTTTCCGCAGTCATTGCACCATTTTACACTTCCACCAACAGTGAATGAGGGTTCCAGTTTCTCCACAACCTCGTCAGCATTTGTTGCTTGCCGTTCTGTTAAATTTTGCTATTCTGACTGGGGTGAGATGATATCTCATAGTTGTCTTAATTTGCATCTCTCTTAGAGCTAGGGATTTTGTGCTTGTTGGCCATCTGAATGTCTTCTTTAGTGAAGTGTGAAGATGCATCTTGTATAGAAGAATTTATTGAAATAATATATGAACAAAAGCCTGTGGTGATGAAGGACAAAGTTCAAGATGCTCTAAAGGAATTGGCAAAATATAGGCCCCAGGAATTGACGGCATACCAATTGACATTTTCCCACAAACAGATGCTGTCCTGGACCCACTCATCAAGTTATGCCAAGAAGTCTGGAGAAAATCACCAGACCAATTGACTGAAAGAGATCCATATTTGTTCCCATTACAAAGAAAAGTGACCTGACAGAGTGCAGAATTTATTTAACAATATCATCTTTATCACGTGCAAGCAAGAATCTGCTGAAAACTATCCAAAAATTACTGGAATAGTATATCAACAGAGAACTGCCAGATGTGCGGGCTGGGTTTAGAAGAGGCTGTGGATATCAGAGGCACTAGGGATATCATAGCTAATGTTAGAGGGATCTTGGCTAAAAGAAGAGAGTACCAGAGGCATGTCTGTCTGTGCTTCATTGACTATGCAAAGGCATTTGACTGTGGATCACAACAAACTGTGGTAACTCTGAGAACAAAGGAATCCGAGAACACTTGATTGTTCTTATGAGAAACCTCTACTTCGACCTGGAGGCAATTGTCAGAACATGGGTTTTTGCATGGTTAAAAATTGGGAAGAGTGCATGCCAGGGACATGCCCTATCTCTATACTTTTTCAATCTAAATGCTGACCAGGTAATCCGGGACACTGGGCTCTATGAGGAGGAATGTGGCATCATGATTGGAGGAAGACTAAACAGCAACCTATGTTATGCAGATGACACAACCTTGCTTGCTGAAACTGGAGGACCTGAATCACTTGCTGCAAAAGGTCAAGGACCGCAGCCTTCAATATGGATTGAAGTTCAACATAAATTTAGTTTCTCACAACTGGGCCAATTGACAGCATCATGATAGACAGGGAAGAAACAGATTGTTAACAACTTCCATTTCCTTGGCTACAAAATCAAGCTGGAACCAGAAGCCTGGAAAATGATCCAGGAAGTATTAAAAGAAGATGGAAAGAGTATGCAGAGTCACTGTACTGAAAGGAATTGGCAGACACAGAAAAATTTCATGAAACAACATATGAGCAAGAACCTATCGTGTTGAAGTAATAAGTTCAAGCTGCTTTGAAGAAATTGAAAAAATAAGGCTCCAGGATTTGATAGCATGCCAATTGACGTATTTTAACTGACAGATGCTACCCTAGTTGTGTCAAGAAATCTAGAGAACAACCACTTGGCCAACTGACTGGAAGATATCTATATTTCTTCCCATTTCAAAGAAAGATGACCCAACAGAGTGTGGAAATTATCGAACAATATCACTTATCTCACATGCAAACAAGATTCTGCTGAAGATTATCCCAAAAGCACATAAACAGAGAACAAGAATGCAGGCTGGCTTTAGAAGGGGTCATGATACTAGGGATATCGCAGCTTATGTTAGATGAATCTTGGCTTAAAGCAGGGAGGACCAGAGAACGTCTATCTATGTTTCATTGCTTATGCAAAGGTGTTTGACTATGTGGATCATAACAAACTGGCTGACTCTGAGAAGAATGGGAATCCCAGAACATTTGATTGTGCTTATGTGAAACCTATACTTGGACCAGGAGCCAGTTGTCAGAATAGAGGA
The DNA here is from genome assembly GCF_000299155.1 of Elephantulus edwardii. Classification (NCBI taxonomy): domain Eukaryota; kingdom Metazoa; phylum Chordata; class Mammalia; order Macroscelidea; family Macroscelididae; genus Elephantulus; species Elephantulus edwardii. Next base: position 11,283 of record NW_006400088.1, read on the forward strand.
AGGAAACACTGCATGGTTACAAATTGAGAAGGGTGTATGCCAGGGATGTATTCTATCTCCATACCTTTTCAACCTATATGCAGAACATATATTCTGGGAAGCTGGGTTGTATGAGGAGAAGTGTAACAGGATTGGTGGATGTTTCATCAACAATATGCATCATGCAGATGACACAACCCTGTTGCTGAAACTGAGGAGAACCTGAAACACTTGCTGCAGAGGGTAGAGGACTGCAGCCTTCAATATAGATTGAGGGTCAATATCAAGAAGACAAAGATTCTAACCACTACATCAATACATAACATCAGGATTGATGGTGAAGAGATTGGGATTGTAAATAGCTTTTAGTGTGCTTGGCTCCACAGTCAACACTCTTGGCACCAAGACAGGATATTAAAAGACTCTGCTGTTCAAGACCTGTCCAAAATATTGAACAGCAATGGTGTCACTCTGGAGACTAAGGTGCACCTGATACAGGCTATGGTTTTTGCAATCACTTGCTATATGTCACAGAGTTGGACAATGACTAGAGAGGGTATAAGGAGAATTGATGCCTTTGAGCTGTGTTGTTGGAGAAGAATATTAAATATACTCTGGACTGCTAAGAAAATGAACAGGTTCAACCTGGAGAGGGTTAAACCAGGCTGCTTCTTGGAGGCAAAGATTTGGAAGCTTCATCTGTCATACGTTGGATATGTTGCAAGGAGAGGCCAGTCCTTGGAAAAGGACACCATTCTTGGGAGTGTGTAGGGACAGCGCAGGAGAGGAAGACTATCTATGGCATGGATTGATTCAATTACTGTGTTGATGGGGATGAATGCATCAGAGACAGTGAAATTGGCACAGGATAGAGCAGGGTTTAGTGCTATTGTACGTGAAGTCACTCTGAGACACAAGTGACTCGATGACACATAAAAACAACAACCACCAAAAGCCAGGAAATCAAAAGACAAATTACATTGGGGAAATCTGCTATCAGAGACCTCTCCAGAGTACTGAAAAGCAATGATGTCAGTCTAGAGATCAAGGTGTGCCTGATCCAGGCCTGGTCTTCACAACTACTTGTTATATGTCAGAAAGTTGAACAGTGACTAGGGATGACAGAGGAGAGGTGATGCCTTTGAGCTGTGGTGCTGGAGAAGTGTATTGAATATACCGTGCACTGCTAGAATAAGCAGGTTTGTCCTGTTGTTGTTGTAGTTATGTGCTGTTGAGTTGCTTGCAATTCATAGTGACCCTATGTACAACCCTCCTCTATCTTGTGACAATAGCACTATCACTGACACACCCATCCCGATTACCCTAGTTACTGAATAGACACTAGTGATTGGAATATGGAATGTGAGACCCATGAATGTAGGAAAATTAGATATTGTTAAGAAAGAAATGGAACACATAAATATTGACATACTAGGCATTGATAAGATGAGATGGACTGGTATGGGGCATTTTGAGTCAGATGATCATATGATATATTACTTCGGAGATGAAAAGGTGAGAAAAAATGGGGTTGCTGTCATAGTTAAGAAACTAATTTCTAGATCCATCTTGAAGTACAATATTATGAGCGACAGGATAATATTCATACACATACAAGGAAGTCCAGTAAATACCACTATCATTCAGATATAAGCACCAACAGCCAGAACCAAAGAAGAGAAAATAGATTATTTCTACCAACTTTTACAATCAAATCGATCAAACATGCAATCAAGGTGCATTGATAATAATAGTTGACTGGAAAGCAAATGTTGGCAACAGAGAAGAAGAATCCATAGTTGGAAAACATGGACTTGGTAAGAGAAATGAAGTTGGGGATAGAATGAATTTTGCACAATCAATGACTTATTCCTTGCAAATACTTTTTATAAGAAACATAAATGCAGGTTATACACATGGATTTCACCTGATGGTATGCATAGGAATAAGATTGATTACATCTGCGGAATGAACCACTGCAGAAGCAGTTCACAGGCAGAGAAGCTGGCCAACACAAGGCTACTCGGAAAACACTGCCCCGCCCCACAGGTAAACAAGAAGGCCTCAAGGTGGCACGGAACAGTCTATACACCAGTTCTACAGGACACATCACCCTTGCTTCGGAAACATTACCACTAAACTTAAGAAACACTGCTCACAGCATAAGGAATTGTCAGCCGCTGACGTGTTTGGAATCACAGAAGCCACGAAAGCTTCAGATACAAGCTATCAGATCAAGGGTTGGACAATGGAAGATAAATGCTGAAGGGAGTGGGTAGAAATGGAGGGGTATCCTGGTGGAGGGTGGAGCTGGAAAATAAGTGGGTCGAGACCCTGGGCCAAGGGCAGGGACAACACTGTAACTAATGGTTAAACCCATAATAAGGGATATATCTTTCACTTTTCTGTAAAATGCTTGTCTGTCAGATACATCTCGAAATCTGAACATTCAGATTAAGACAGAGTAGGAAGAAGGATTGGCCGTTCACTTCCAAAATAGCAGGTCACTGAAAACCCTATGTACAACAGAAAACATTTAGACTAACAGACAGGGCAACTGAGGTTTGTCTTAGAGAGGATTAAACCAGGCTGCTTCCCAGAGGCAAGTATTCTGAAGCTCCATCTGACATACTCTGGGCATGTTGCAAATAGAGTCCAGTCCTTGGAGAGGGACATCATGCTTGGGAGGGTGGAGGGACACTGAAGGAGAGGAAGACCCTTGATGAAATGGATTGACTTTGTCTGGGATTATGGGGATAGATGTGTCAGAGATGACAAGGTTAGCTTAGGAGATAGCAAGGTTAAGAGCTATTGTACATAGGGTCATTATGACACAGTGTCATAAGATGCTAGATGGCACATAACAACAACTGTAGCACCTCTTCTCTGTAATCCCTCCTCCTGTACAGTATTCTTGTGGCTCCCACAGTAGCCTCAAGACACCCTCTCCTACCTGGCTCCTTGTGCTGATTCATTATTATTATGTGTGTAGAGTTGCCCATATATAGTAAACTATGTTCAATAGCTCTGAATCCTGCCCTATTCTAAGCCTGTCTCACTGACCCTGACATACTAATCTCACTTCCCCACTTCCCGTGTCATTCCATCTCATCTGAGATCTTCCTCTCCTGTGTTGTTTCTCCACACTTCCAAACATAATATCCTTTTCCAAGCACTGGGCCCTCTTGGCCATGTGCCCAAAATACATGAGATGAAAATTTAAAATCCTAGCCCCCAAGAAGAAACTTCGTTTCACCCTCTCCAGGACAGATTTTTGTGCTCTCTTTGCAGTCCATAGTATGTTCAAGTCTGTTCTCCAGCACCACAATTTGAAGGCATCAATTCTTCTTCTGTCATCTTTAGTCATTGTCCAGCTATCTAAAGCACAGCAGGTAATTGCAAAGACCATGATCTGAATCAGGCACAGCTTAGTTTTGAGACTGACACTGTTGTTCCTCAGTATTCTGGAGAGGTCTCTAACAGTAGAGTTTCCCAGTACAATTCCTTTGATATTCTCATTGCTGGTGTTGATTGGGGAGCTGAGCAAACTGAAATAGTCAACAATCTCAATCTCTTCTCCATCAATTGTGGTGCTGCAAATTAGCCCAGTGGTGAGAATCTTTGTCTTCTTGATGTTGAGCTTTCATCCATATTGAAGACTACAGTCCTTGACCTTCTGCAGCAAGCCCTTCAGATCCTCCTCAGTTTTAGCAAGCAAGATTGTGTCATCAGCATATCGCAAGGTGTTGATAACTCTTCCTCCCAATCTTGATGCCACATTCATCCTCATAAAGCCCAGCCTCCTAAATGATCTGTTCTGCATACAGGGTGAAAAAGATATGGACACAGGACGTATCCAAGGCACACTTCTTTGCAGAGTTTGAACTATGTAGTGTTCCCTTTATCTGTTCTAAGGACTTCTTCTTGGTCCAAGTATAGGTTTTACATGCAAACAGTCAAGTGTTAGAGGATACCACTCTCCTGAAAGCCACAATTTGTTGTGATCCACAGAGTCAAATGCCTTTGCATAGTCAACAAAACACAGATATACATCCTACTGATACTCTGCGTTCAGCCACTATCCATCTGACATTGGTGATAATGTTTTTGTTGCCACAGCCTCTTCTAAACCCAGATTGTATTTCTGGTAGTTTTCTATTCCAGTCATTTTTGGATAATCTTCAGCAAGATTTTGTTTGTGTGTGGTATTAATGATATTATTCTATAAAACCCACACTCTATCAGGTCACCATTATTAGAATGGGAATAAATATTAATCTCTTCTAGTCAGTTGACTGAGTAGCTGTCCTCAAGGTTTTGTGGCACAACCTGGTAAGCACATGCATGGCAGCATCTGTTTGTTGAAATATGTCAATTGGTATGCCTTTAATTCCTGGGGTCTTGTTTTTTACCAGTTCCTTCACAGCAGCCTGAACTTCATCCTTCATCACCACTGCATCTTGATCATATGTTGTTTCATGAAATTCTTTGGCATCAGCCATTTTTTTTTTTGGTCCAGTGACTCTGTATACTCCTTGCATCTTCTCTTAATACTTCCTTGATAATTAATATTTTGCTTAGCATTCTTAAGTATCACAATCTGAGGCTTGAATTTGTTGTTTAGTTCCTTTGGCTTAAAAATGACTCATTTCATTTTCCTACTCCAGCTCCTTGCACATTTCATTGCAATACTTTCTTTCATGTTCTTTGTATAATGCAGGGCGCAAGGGCTTCAAGCCTCATGCTCTTCCTTCAGAATGAAGTTAGATGTTATGTATTGTGAGTTTTCTTTGTTTATTTTCTTCTGAAATTAAAGTATGAAAAGTAGATGACATTTTAAAAAAGTAAAGAGGAACAGCTGCGAATATCTACTAATAACTGGAACCTTAAATTTATGAAATATGAATCTAAGAAAATTAGTACTTTTCAAAAATGAAATAGGAAGTACAAAAATTGACATCCTAGACATTATTGAGCTGAGATGGGCTGGCACTAACCACTTTGAATAAGAAAATAATATGATTTATTATGCTAGGAATAACAAATTGAGGAAGAATCATGCTGCATTCAGTCAAAAAGAACATTTCAAATATATCTTGAAATGCAGTTTGTGAGTGATAGAATACTGTCCATGCACATACAAGGAAGACCAGTTAAAATAACTATTAGTTAATTATCTGCATCAACCATGGGAGCAAAAAATGAAGAAATTGAAGACCTCTACCAACCTTTGACATCTGAAATAAATCAACAATATTATCAAGGTACATTAATAATAATTGGTGACTGGGATGCAAAAGTTGGCAATGAAGAAGAAAAGCTAGTGTTTGAAAACTATGGCCTTAATGACAGAAATGAGCCTGGAGATCAAAATATTAAATTTTGTACAATCAATAATTTATTAATAACAAGTATCTTGTTAAAGAGCAATAATTGATGGCTATACACATGGCTCTAACTGGGCAGCTACACAGAAATCATATTGACCAAATCAGTGAAAGAGACCTCAGGGAAGCTCAGTATCAGCAGTTACTCCTGACCAGGGGCTGGTTATGGACCATATCATCAATTATTCATAAACAACTTCAAATTCAAGTTAAAAAAATTAACACAATGTCACCAGAAGCAAAATACAACTTTGAGTCTATGCCATTCTAATTTAAAAATAATTTTAAGAATATATTTGATATATTGAACACAAATGATCAAACCAGATGAGTTGTAGGATGACATCAAGGATATGATCAATGAGGAAAGCAAAAGGTAATTCAAAGACAGAGGAGACAGAAAAGATTAAACTTGATCTCAGATGAGACTGAAAATTTCACTAGAAGACAGAGATGTCAAAACAAAGGGAAGAAATTGGGAAATAAAACTGATGTATGGAAGATTCTAAAGGACAGCTGAAGAAGAAATACAAAATATTATAAATAATTGTCTGAAGAGATGAAGTTAAAAAAAATAAAAAGAATAACCCACTCAGAATTTCTCAAGTTTTAAGATATGAAAAGTCAAGGCTTGAGTAATAATAATGAAGGAGTCTATAGACAAAGTCTTGAATGATGCAAGAAGCATTAAAAAAAAGATAGGAGGAACATGCAATCACTGTTCCAAAAGGAAATGCTAGATGTGGAAACATTCCAGGAAGTAGCAGAAGATCAAGAGCCAATGGAATGAACTGAAATGTTCAAGCCACATTGAAGGAGTTGGCAAAAAATAAGTCCCTGGGAAGTGGTGAAATATCAATGAACACGTTATAGCAAACAATGCAGACCTGAATATGCTCACTTGTACAAGCCAAGAGATTTGGAAGACAGCTACCTGGCCATCTATCTAGAAGAGATCCATATGTGTTCCCCTGCCCAAAATAGTTTATCCAACAGAATGTAGAAATTAATAAGCAGTATCATCATTATTATTATGACATGAAATTAAAACTTTACTGTATTTAAAAAGGTTAGGATAGTACATCAACCGGGAACTATCAGAAATTCAAGCTGGATTGAGAGGAGGCCATTGCTTAAAGAATATCTTTGCTAAAGTTCAGATGAACTTTGTCTGAAAGCAGAGAATTCCAGAAAGAAGTTTCTTTGTGTTTTATTGACTATGCAAAGACATTTGACCGTGTGGATTATAACAAATTATGGTTTAAATTGAGAATAATGAGAATTTCAAAACACTTAATTGTGCTCATGTAAAACCTATGTTTAGACCAATAAATTGTCTGAACCAAACAAGGGAATACTGCATGGTTTCAATTCAGTAAAGGTGTGGGTCATCACTATATCCTTTCTATATACTCACTCAATCTGCATCCTGTCTGAATAATTCAAGAATTTAAATTATAGAAAAAGAATGTGGAATCAAAATTGGTGGAAAACTCTTCAACAATCTGCATTTTGCAGATAACACTACCTTGCTGCTTAAAGTGAAGAGGAGAAGGTGGGTTAACAAGGTGACTGCCTCAATGGGCTCTTGTGTGTCAGGAAGTGTGAGGATAGCTCAGGAAAGAACAAGGTTCAGATCTTTTATTCATAGGGTCTCTATGAGTCATACTTGCCTTGATGGCGCCTAATAACAACTAGTAAAATGTGAGAGTCCTGATTTTCTTACATTCTCACAAAAATCTTTTTTGCTTTCATTTTTTTATAGTAATAACCATCTTTTAGGGTTGAAAAGATATCATCTTATTATTTTAATTTACATTTTCATAATAATGACAGACAAGGGAATTGTACTCATTTTAAAATCAAGAAACATAGACATCAGAGTTATAACCTTGCGCCATATCTGTACAATCTGTGTGCTGAAAAAAAGAAGAAGTCAGATAAAATGAAGAAAGAAGTGGCATTAGGTTTTAAGGGAAGAGTCTTCAATTTACATTGTGCAGATGACATAATCTAGCTGGGTTACACAAAGTTGTCAATGGTAAAATTTTAGTTGGATTAACAATTACAACAACTATGGTAGGAAATTCAAGAAATTATAAGAAGTGCTGAAGAAAGAATAAAAGGTGGTTGAGATTCTCTGTTTACAAAATTCTAGTAAATGTTATTGCTAATCATTACATAAATTGTTCCATTTAATTGTTCATTTAGTCTGTATAAAGCACTGTCTAGTCAATAGATATTCTTAGGAAAACATTTTTTATATTTCTAATGTAACCTCTACCTCTTTGGGAGTTACTTGGCTTCTATCTTCTGTGCATAATCTCTCTTAAGTTTTTCAACTTTCTATTTCATTGCATTTTGTTTCAGAGACTTGTAAATTATTCCCTTTTTTGTGAAACAGAAGTTAATTTAAAAATAAGATTTGTGAAGTATGGGGGGAAAAAGAATGTTCCTGTAAAAGAAAGTTCAAGGGAACTTTTATTCAATTATGAACACCAAGTATAAAAGATTTAAGGTAATACTTTAGAATTCTGTGCTTTTAGTGGAAACAAACAGACATAAATCTTAGGTATATCTGCCAAACTTAGGACCATCTGGCCATGCTATACGCTTTATCCCTGGTCTTTTCCCCATTTTATAGTATTTGATATATTTAGTAATGTAACTTCTTCTGATTCACTTGGATCTTGGTTTTCAGTAATGAGTAGTTTACAGCTTTCAAATAATTAACCATAACCAAAAAATGTCATAATAGAAAATTCAGAAGTAACTGTGATCTCCAACAAAACACATTCTATTAAAAACAAACAAAAGTAACTATTCAGATAACTATCATCTGATATACATTAGAATGCATATGTACATTTTCCACTCTTTTCTTTTTGTCTTATCCTGCATTATCCTCAAAATTTCTGTTACATTCAAGCCAACATTCACTGCTTCAATGTTGACAGTCTTCCTCTCTTTCACTAATCTTCTACCTTTTTCCAGGGAGATCTAGTGATGTGAAAACCTGCTGGAGTGTCAGTTGTTGGTCAGTTCCAACTCAACAGCACACAACAACCACAGCATCTACTTTTCCTAACATGAAGTCTCACTTTAAGGAGTGGTTCCTCTCAAAGATATATCCAAAATAAATGAGATGAAATATCACTCTCCTTGTCTCTAAGAAGCACTCTGATTACACTTCATTGAAGAAAAATTTGATTATTCTTTTGGTAGTATATGGTATATTTGATACTTTTCACCAATGTAAAAATTCAAAGGAAATCCTTTTGTAATCTTTATTCATTTCTAACTTTCAGATGTATAGGAAGCAATAGAAAACACCAAGGCTTGTACCAGGTTCACCTAATCTTTAATCTGATATTTTTTCTCTTTATAAATTTCAATAAGTCCCGGAGAGCAGATTCCTGCTGTGCAACTTATTATCTTAGCTGATACTATATATGGCAAGTAAGATAAAATTTTTAACTTCATTCTGCATTCATCATGATCATAATCATGTTTACTGGTCTGGTGGTGTGAAGAAATAAATGATCTGTATGATTTTATGTAGTATTTTATTGAGTTACATCTGTTTATATTTGCTACAAATTTTGGTGCTTTGGTATTTTGTGAAACACAGGGAAGCATTTTTAATGTATTTGATTAGAATATAATTAAACATTTGTCAGCCTTGTTTAAATAGGAGGTCTGATTCCAGGATTCTTAGACACCAGAAGATCTGTAAAAGACTTGCCATGTAAGGCAATAATCTATATGAAAGTATATATATGTAAGGAACAGAGTCTCTTGTATTCTCATATACCTCTAAAAGTAATAATAGACTCCAACATATTATTATCGTATACTCTACACTCATCCTTCCCTCCTACAAATGTGTGATTTTATTACATGAAAAAAAAATCATCCAATGTTTAAATGAAAAAAAAAACCTGAATTTTACATTAATAAAAAATTAATGAATATATTTGCAAAAGCTGTCAGGTTATGATATTAGTATAATATTGGAACTATTTCTCTTACTTTTATTTCCTAAAAGAAATTAGACTAACTGTGAAAAACAGTTTCATGTTTTTTAAATAATTTAAACATAGACAACATCTGTTAACTGCCTCCTCAGTGTTAATATCTTATGTCTCAACTCACCTCCTAGCCAGTTGAGTCAGTTCCAACTCAGAAACTCTCCTTTAGTTTCCCAGGGCTGTCAATTGTAATGGATACAGATTGCCCATTCCATGGAGCTGCTGCTGAATTTGAGCTGGAGATTTAAGGCATTTTGGTTAGCAGCACAGTAAGTTATGGACCAAGACACCACGGGAGTGTGTTTATGAGTGCAGATAGTTAATAGGGAGGCATGTAATCATTTTTAATTTTTATTTTTTTTAAATTTTATTATTTTTGTATGTGTGTGTACCATTAAGTCAGATCTAACTGGTACAGGAGGAGATTATCCCTCCTTCTTTAGCAGAGCATCTGGTGGATTCAAACCTTGCACAGGTAATCATTCTTAGATCATCAAAGAAATTAAAATTATTTTACCTTTCTCTTATGTGTTTTCTAATATCCATACAGGCATAACTCATTTCTTTAATTGATATATCACTTTCATTATACTTTTTTATTTATTGAGATTTTAATGAAAGTTTATAGAGAATTTGGATTTCCATTCATTCATTTTTGGACATTTTCCTCCCAGCTGCCTCCCCGCCTTAGTTCACTTTTTTCTTTGTAAAATAATTCTTTCATTGTTATACAGACACACACACCCCCAGTCCACTTTACTATGAATCTCTTATTCTGGACTCTAGTCATGCCAATAATATCTAATCATATATTTCTTTTATACAGTTCTCTCCTTTGTCTCAGTGCTGTGTGTAGTTTCTCCCAACCCCCATGTCAGTTCTGTTTTATAACAGTGGCATTATGCAGTATTTGTTTTTTTGACTGAGATATTTCATTCAGCATAATGTCCTCCATGGTCACCTATTTTGTATAAAATGTCATAAATTCTTTTTTTTAGATCGCTTCCTTCAACTCTATTTTAAAGATGTCAGAATCTAGTCCATAAAATTGTATTAATATAGTACTATTAATATAGTAGTTTAATTTCAAAATTGTAATCTGAAGGATAAGGATAATATAAGACATCAGACATAATGCTTCAAAGAAAATACTTTCTTCCATCAAGTTCCAAGTGTTATCATAGAGTTAAATTATCTTTCTCAAAATTTTTAAATTATTTTATCATAAAACATCAAACATAGAACATAGGGTTGTCGTACTCATTAGAAACCATAAAATAATCTTGGGTTCATTTACTTCATAAACATAATAAAATTACTGTGTAGTACATATGAAAATTGGTTTTCATATTCACATTTTATACCAAGCAAAAGTATAATGAAAGAATCTTCACAGTTTCAATTAAAAGAAAATTTATCTGCACTGTTTCCAGGTTGCCAGACTAATTGTTTGGTTGTGAATTTAATAATTATTCTTTAATAAATGTGAGTAAACATCTTTTCTTAAACCATATTTGTGATTGTTTAGAAACATTTATATAAATATGTAGGTCAATGTTACAAATAAATTATACTATTCATATGTAATGTACATGCAATGTTAAATTTTAACCAGAGGCGTTAGATGTTGTAGATGGTATGTATAAATAAAACATTCTATGCTTGACCAAATGCAATCATTCTTATCTTTTATACAAATTATTGAGGAAATAGCAATAAATGTTCTGTATCAGATGTCCTAAGAGGTCACATAATCTCTTAAAAATTATTGAATACTTTGAGTTCTTTGATATTAATGGACTATATCTATCAATACTGCTTATAGAAGTAAGAGAATTTAAAATGCTACCCTTTTTAAAGATCAATAGTAAGTCTGTTATATAATACAAATAATATGAAATACTTAAAAGCTTAATTTTATAATTGTATTTAAAACTATACATTATTTTTTTTTCTTTTCTATAATTATATTTTATTAATTTTCATAAACATTTACAGAGATTTTGGGCTTCCACTCATTCATTGTTGCACTATTCTCTCTACCCTCCTCCCAGTTTGTTCTTGTCCAAATGCCACAGTGCTTGTCAAAGCCAGTTCTGATCAATCTTCTTTGTCAGTGTATCCTTTGCCATTCCCTATCACTCCTCCCTGAGAGAGACTTCACCCTGAGTCATAAGGAAAAGGGGACGGCGTATTCTCTTAGCTACTTCCTGCTGAAAAGGGACGCTGTGGGTTTCAGGGTGAAGATCTTCTCTCACTACTCTAAAGGGCCCCTTTGGCAGTAGGAAACACATAGACTATTATGGAGATTGATTTTGGAATTCAGATGCACTCTTATTGATTGTGCTTGGCCGTACATGTACATATCCTTCAAGATGTATCATGGGGGTGTTGCAACCTAGAAGACACAAATTTGACTAACAAGTTATAAGTACATGAGTCCAAAAATTATGGAAAAGTAAAAGAAAAGATTCTTTCCAAAACACCAGTAGTGACTTTTCAACTTTGGTCTTGGGGTATTTAAAAAGTTGAGCTATTAATCCAAAGGTCCTGCTTCTTTAATGGTTAAAATCCACCAGACTTTCTGGAGAAAGATGGACAATCTTCCCAATGATTTACAGCCTCAAAAAATCCACGATAGGATCAGCTATGAATTGGTTCTCACTTGACAGTGATGAATTGACACTGGAGCTATATTCCATATTCCCTTCCCAAATGTCACACTTTGACTTTGTTTTATGAGTTGTTAACCACTACGCATAGGAAATTTTTGGACACTATATCTGAGCATTGCCTTATTCTGCATGATCCTCATGATCTGTAATGTGCTCAACTAGACTATCACAATCACATGGTGCCAATCCATTTTGTTTGAGGTCTTTCTCTCTGATGTCTCCAAGGATTCAGTATGATGTCTCCAAGGATGTCTCCACGATTCTTACATCTAAAGAACAGTCTGCTTGCACTTTCTCTAAGACACACTTCTTTGTTATTTGGCAGTAGTTGGAATAGTCAGTACTCTTCTCCCACACCACAGTTCAAAGGTATCAATTTTTCTTAAGTCATTGTTACTCATTGTCCAACTTCTTTCTAAAATAAAATTTTATTTTAATTATTGTTTTAATGAACATTTAAGAGAAGTTAGATTCATTGTTGTACATTTTATCCCCTTGCCCTTTCTTCCCCCTCACCCAGTTCACTTAAAAAAAAATCTTCATTCATTGTTGAACAATTACCAACATCCCAAGTAATCTTTGCAATGATGTGTCTTTTATTCTGGGCTGTTGTTGTGTATAATGCCCCAAAATATATTCATTTTAGATGGTTTTTTCTTTCATCTGTTCCAATGTAATGGACATTATCCACTCTTATCCTGTTTTGGAAGCAGGATGGCATCCACTTCCTATAAAACATGCCTCTTGCAACTCTGTAGACTTTGAGAAATGACAATAGGTACAGAAAGGCTTCAGTCTTTTGTTCTGGGGTCACTGTGAGTTGTGTTTCACGTGACAACAATCAACAGCAACAACAACAACTTATTCAATTCTCCTCCCAACCCCTATGTCAGACCTGCTTTATAAAAGTGTTTGTCCTTTTGTGACTAAGATACTTCACTCAGCATGATATGTTCCACGGTCCCCATGCTGTGTATAGTTTTACATGTCCATTGTTTTTCAGGACAGCATAGTATTCCATTGTATGAATATACCATAGTTTTCTATTCATTCATTGATTCATTTGTTGATAGGCTCTTGGATTGCTTCTATCTTTTTGCTATTGTTAATAATACAGCAATAAACATAGGTATGTATATATCTGTTTGGATAGCGGCTATGGTTTCTTTCGGGTTTAATTCCTTGTAGTATAATTGCTGGGTCAAATGGTATTTCTATTTCCAAGTTTTTGAGAAAGTGCCAAACAGCCTTTCACAGTTGTTGTTGTTGTTGTTATGTGCCGTCGAGTCGTTTCCGACTCATAGCAACCCTATGCACAACAGCCCTAAACCTTGCTCTATCCTGTGCC
>NW_006400088.1:28243-43647 GCF_000299155.1 Elephantulus edwardii
TGGTCCAGTGGAAAGAATCTTTGTCTTCTTGACATTGAACCTCAGTCCATATGAATTAAATGCATAGGAAACAGTTGAAAATACTATGACTTCAGCGCAGGTGCACCCTCATTTTTATACTGTTGTATGAGTTCTTTAGTAATTTTGAGAAGTTCTTGACTGAAAATATCGTTATCTAATATGTCTATGATTTCTGAGCTGCTGCTACTATGGGTATTGACTGTAGAGGTAAAACAAAACACAAAGCTGTCATTGATGAGTTCAATATTTTTTCCATCTATCAAAAGGATTTTTATGTTTTCTTGATATTGAGATGCAATCTATATTGAAGGCTGTTCTGAGGACTGCTTCTTGGTCTAAGAAAAGGTTTCAAATAAGCACTATCAAGTGTTCTGGGATTCCTCTTCTTCTCAAAGTTAACCACATTTTGTTGTGATCCACACATTAAAATTCCTTTGCATAGTCCATGAAGCACAGATAAGATATTCTTCAGATACTCTTTGCTTTCTATGAAGACCCATCTGATATTGTCAATAATGTTTCTAGGGTTACAGACTCTTCTTAACCGTGTTTTATTTCTGGTAGTTCTTTCTCAATGTATTGATACAGTCATTTCTGGATAATCTACAACAGGATTTTGCTTGTGTGTGATATTAGTGACATTGTTTGATAATTTACACACTCTGTCAGGTCACTTTTTTTTTTTAAATGAGAATAAAAATTAATCTCTTCGAGTCAGTTGGCCAGGTAGCTGTCCTCCAGATTTCATGGCACAACATGGTAAACACATCCAGGGGAGCATCTGTTTGTTTAAATATGTTTGTTTTAATATGTTAATTCCTGGGACTTTTACCCAGAGTCTTGAGAAGCAATGATGTCAATCTAGAGACTAAGGTGTACCTGATCCAGGCCATACTCTTTCTTTCAGAGAAGCTGGACAATAATTATGGATGACAGAAGAAAAATTGATGCCTTGTTGTGATGGAGGAGAGTCTTGAAATATCATGTAACACAAAGTAAACAAATAGATCTGTCTTGGAGAGGTTGAAACCAATTTTCTTCTTGGAGGCTAGGATTTTGTGGTTTTTTGTTTGGTTTTTTTATTAAATTTTATTAATTTTAATGAACACTTACAGAGAATTTGGGTTTTCATTCATTCATTGTTGCACTATTTTCTCTACCCTCCTCCCCATTTTGTTCTTCTTTTTTTTCCCCCCTTGAAAGTCTGTTTTAATTGTCCAATTGCCACAGTACTTGTCAAAGCCAGTTCTGATTAATCTCCTTTGTCAGTGTGTCCTTTGCCATTCCCTATCACTCCTCCTTGAGAGGGACACTTGGCCAAGGGTGGCCCACATCAGGTCCTCATGGCTGACAGGACTGACAGTCCCCAGCTCCCAGCTGGAAACAGAGGTTAGGATTTTGAAGCTCCATCTCACTTACTTTGGGCATGTGGCCAAGAGGGGCTAGTCCTTGGAGTAGGACATCATGCTTGGAAAGGTGCAGGGACAGTGCAGAAGAAGAAAACCCTAGGTAATATGGATTGATACAGTAACTAGGGCAATGCAGGTAAGTGTGTCAAAGTCAGTGAGACTGACTAAGAACAGGGTAGGCTTCAGGGCTGTTATACATAGGGTCACTCTGAGTCATGTGTGACTCCACAGCATATAACAACAACATTCAGTACTAAGACGTTTGCCTGTGTGTGACTGATTATATTTTAGTTTAGCAAATTATCTCGGAGAATGATAGAATGTTCACATAAAACTTAAACACAAACCAAATGGAATATATTGTCATGAGCTTGAAACTTAACATATATAAAACAGTATGGAACTGTTTGTTAGGTTTTATAAGGCTATAATCTTTATGAAAGAAGACTCACATCTGTCTTCTATAGAATAAATGTTGGTGAAGCCACCAACTTCTTGTTAACAATCAAGCACTTAAGTATTGTGCCACAAAGGCCGAAGTTGTCTCCAAGTTCTGCTTTTAGGATTTGATTTTGTGGTTAAAGTCAATCAGCATATGCTCTGACACATGTATGCCTTATTTTACTCTATACCCATTAATATTTTTACTAATTAAAAAAAATGTTCTAATCATAAACAGATGAAGGGAGCAGAAGCCTCAATTCAACCTTGATTTCATAACCTAGAGATATAGACCTACACTGTCAACTCAAAAGCACTCAGAATCTACAAGCTGCTTCAAGGGAGAAAGATGGACAACTAACTCCTGTGTCTTGTGTGATTTACAGCCTCAGAAAACCTACTGGAGAATCATATGGGTGTCAGTTCAAGCTCAGTGGCACAAAACAACATCTTCCTCTAGGACCCTAATACCCATTTTCGCAGCCCTGAATCGTAACCTATTGCTCTGAATCTAGGACTGCTAAGAATCTGTGACTGCTATATTATTTGACCAGACATCATCCTAATTAAAAAAAAGTCAGCATGCTAATTTGAACTCTTAATAGCATAAACTACATTATATGTTTTTGAAAGACACATGTGTGCCAGAGCTTGAGAAACAAATCCCACTAAAATTCAGGGGCACACTTTTCAGTGAAATCCAGGGATTTGGATGTATCAAGTTATACCCTTCAAAGAAGACAAGTTATTTCAGTTCCTCTATACCTTAAGTTAAAAAAAAAATAAAAGAGGAAAAAGTCCTAGCTGAACTCCTTGGATTTTGGAAGCAGTATATGCTGAATTTGAGAATGCAAGTCTGACCCATTTCATTAAATAAGCATTCCATTTAAACGCAATGCAAAGCAAGACAATGTTCCACGTTTTATAACTGCTTTCTGCTTCAACAAAATCCACGATATTTAAGTGTCTACAGCAAGTAATGGTGCTATATGGCATTTTTATAGCTCTGAGCTTTGGGATTTGGGAATAGCACTTCTTTTAACTGCAGATCATTATTTTCCTTTTGAAAAAAATAGCTTTCAGCAACTTACATGGCAGCTAAAGGGGAATGGATCATAGTGCAAACACAGCACATGTTTGCTTAAGGGAAGCACAAGACAGAGTATTTCTGTAATGGATATGATTAGTCACCTCAGATATAAACCTAATGAAAGATATTTTTTTAAAATCATCTGAAATAGGGAGTTTACATTTGCAGGATCTCTATTGAATGCTTATATAAATAAACCTTCTAAACAACATTTCAAATATCAAAGCAAAGTAATGGTTACCGATGGTGGACAGTGTTTTCTGGAGCTTCCCGACTAAAACAAGCCTGGAAGCAGGAGTGACATCCACTTCCGAAATGGCTTGCCTCTGGAAACCCTATGGACAATGCTCAGGCCTTTCATTCATAGGGTCACTATGAGTCATCTACGACTCAACAGCACCAAACAGCAACAACAACAAACATTTCAAATATCAAAGCCTTTTCCCAGAACAAAGTGCAAAAGCATCCATTTTAATAAATATTCCATATTAGAGGCAATGTTGTTGTTGTCATGTACTATTGAGTGGCTTAAGACTTATAGTATCCCTATGTACAATAGAACTGAAGCCTGCCCTGTCCTGAGTCAGTCTCACTGACCCTGACATACCTACCTACATTGCCCAGTTACTGTACCAATACATCTCATCCAGGGTCTTACTCTCCTGCCTTGTCCCTCCACCGTTTCATGCATGATGTCATTCTCCAAGGACATCCTCCTGGCCATGTGACCAAAGGAGCTTCAAAATCTTAGTCTCCTCATAATGGTCCCATGTATAAGAGCTCTGGAAAATAACACAAAACAAACTAAGGAAAAACCTAGCCTCCAAGGAGAAACTTTGTTTCATCCTCTCCACGACAGACCTACTTGGTTTCATTGCATTCCAGTGGTATGTTCAAGACTCTTCTCCAACACCACAACTCAAAGGCATCAATTCTTCTGTCATCCTTAGTCATTGCTCAGCTGACACATTGTAAGTAATTGCAAAGACCATGGCCTTGATCAGGCATACCTTGGCCTCTAGACTGACACTGTTGCATCTCAGTACTCTGGAGAGGTCCCTGACAACAGATTTTCCCCTGTGCAATTCATGTTTAACTTCTTGACTACTGATGCCAAGAGTATTGGTTGTAGAGACAAGCAAGCTGTAATTGTTAACAATCTCAATCTTGCGACTCATAGCGACCCTATGTACAAGAGCTCTAAATGCTGTTCTATCCTGTGCCAACCTAGCCATCTCAAACACACTTATTCCCACTGCTCCAGTCACAGAATCAATCCATCTCATCAAAGGTCTTCCTCTCCTTTGCCGCCCCTCCACTCTGTCAAACATGGTGTCCGTCTCCAAGGACCAGTCCCTCCTTGCAACATGCCCAAAATATGTCAGATGAAGCTTCAGAATCTTTGACTCCAGGGAACACTATGGCTTCACCCCTTAGATTTTCTTGTTTTTTCTTCCTTTTTGATTTTGTTTTTTCCTCTAGCAGATCGGTGGTGACAATTCTATCTTCTATTTCACGGGTTCTGTTTTCCATCTCTTCAGTCCTGTTCATGTGATGCTGTATCATGTTGACAGCATCTGAAATATTGGTCCTCATATTTTGGATTGTAGTTTCTTGTTTTTCCAGAGCCTCTAATGCCTTGTTTGTTATATCTGCGTTGTTTTGTATTTTTTTTTTAAGATCTTCCATGTGTTGCTTGCAGTGTCCTGGAATTCTTCAAGTTAGTTTTCCACACATTGAGAATATACCATCATTGTTCTTTTAAAGTCTGTGTCAGAAACTTTAATAAGATGGTCTGGCTTCAGGAAATCCATTGATAATGTTTCACTTTTGGAGGGTGATACCTTGCTTTGGGCTTTTGCAGGGGTTTAATACCTTGCTTCCTAAGTGACATTGCTGTGGTAGAGTTTTTCATGTTTGAGGTGATAGCAGTATCTTGATCTTAATTCATCATTCCAGAAGAGAGTGGGGCAGCTAGCCTGCCTGAATTTCACTTAGTTTGACAGAAAAAAAGGTCTGTGGAAGCAACCTTGTCTGTCAGACAACTGCTGCAGCTAGTGTAGCCCAAGGTGCTGTGAGCTAAAGGCAGTTGATGGACTGAATGTGAAGAGACACAAGGTAGATCACAGAGACCTGATTGGAAAATGAGGAAGCCTTAATTTTCTCTTCAAGAATCAGCTTCAGCTGTCTCACTCCCTTCTGATTGAGCTTAAGGGGTCCCACGTGATCCAGCCAAATGGTAGTGATGCCCCCCACATAGAACTTTACTCAAGTTTCAGTGTCCCTTCTAGTGTAAATTGAGAGTGGTGTTCTAGGCAAAGGCCAGCTGTGTCAGTACTGGAGTCCTGGGCACAGATCATTGATGATGAGACTGGAGTTCCAGGCTCACTCTCACTCAGATTCCAGCTTTCCTGCTCACCTAGATTCATTGCTCCCTGGTGTGTTGCTCCCTGGAACATCATTCCTGGATGCATTGCTCCCCTATATGTG
This sequence comes from Elephantulus edwardii, assembly GCF_000299155.1. Classification (NCBI taxonomy): domain Eukaryota; kingdom Metazoa; phylum Chordata; class Mammalia; order Macroscelidea; family Macroscelididae; genus Elephantulus; species Elephantulus edwardii. Next base: position 33,695 of record NW_006400088.1, read on the forward strand.
CATGGCATCAGCATGCAGCTCCCGAGTGTGTGCCAACAGTTGCTTTTAACTTCTGTCATTCAAACTCCAACTGTCCTGCTCACTGCCATTTCTCACTGCTGCTTCTCACTGCTGCATTTCCAATTCCTGAGTTTTTTCCATGTCCATCTGTGCTTTATAGTACAATGACTCTGTGTATTCCCTCCATCATCTTTTTATGCTTTCTAGGTCATTGAATATACTGCCCATAGCATCTTTCAGTATTGGAACTCAAGATTTAAATTTGTTTTTCAGTTCTTTCATCTTAAGAAATACAGAATGAGTTCTTCCCTTTGTATTCTCCAAGTCCAGTTCTCTACATATTCCATTATAATACTTTGCTTTGTCCTCTAGAGCTGCTCTTTGAGATCCTCTGTTTAGATCTTTAACTTAGGCATGTTTTCCTTTCGTTTTGTCTTCTCTATGCTCTAGTGTCATTTTCAGAGTCTCTTCTGAATTCATTTCAGGTTTTTTTCTTTCTTTCTCCTCTGTCTTTGTCATGACCCTTTATTCTCTTCATAGATAGTATCCTTTCTATCATCCCACAGCTCATTAGGTTTTGATGATTGATATTCAATGCCTCAAACCTATTTCTAAAATGATCTTGAAATTCAGATGGAATAGATTCAAAATCATATCTGTGGACTTATTTTCATTTTCTTAAGCCTTAATTTGAACTTGCATATGAATAAATGATGGTCTGGCTCACATTCTGCCACTGGCCTAATTTTAACCTAGATATTGAGTTTCTCAAACAATTTCTTCCACAGATGTAGTCAATCTTATTTTTATGCAGCCCATCAGGTGAGATCCATATGTAAAGTAATTGTTTGTGTTTTATAAAAGGTATTTGTAATGAATAAATCATTGAAAACACAACATTCTATTGTTCTATTTCCAACCTCATTTCTATCACCAAGCCCACACTTTCCAACTACTATTCCTCCTTCACTGTTTTAAACTTTTGCATTCAAGTTTAATGCATCTTGATTGCATGTTCAGTCAATGTCAGATTGCAGCATACTCTCTCTATATCTATTCAATCTGTACACTGAGCAAATTATTCAAGAAGCTAGACTCTATGAAGAGGACTGTAGCATCAAGAATAGAGGGAGATTCAATAACCTGTATTATGCATATGACACAAGTTTGTTTGCTGAAAGTAAGGAGGACTTGAAGCATTTGTTGCAGATAATCAAGGAATACAGCCTTCAGTATGGATTGCAGCTCAATATCAAGAAAACAAAGATTCTTACCACTGGATTGATGGGCAATATCATGATGGGTGGAGAAGTGATGAAATTCTCAACAACTCCATCTTACATGAATCCATAATTAATACCCTTGGTACCAGCAGTCAGGGAATAAAGAGACATAATGTGCTTGGAATGACTGCATTAGAGACCTTTCCAAATTATTGAGGAGTAATGATGTCAGTTCAAGACCTAAGGTGAGTCTAATTCAGGTCATGGTCTTTCTGATCACTTGCTCTGCTGGACAATAAGTAAGAATGACAGAAGAATTGATAACTTTGAACTGTAGTGTTGGAGAAGAGCACCGAACATCCCATGGACAGTCAAACACAAAGAAATATATCATGGAGAGAGTGCAGCGAGAGTACTCTTAGGATGCAAGGATTCTATCTTGAAGAGGGACATAATGCTTGAAAGGGTAGAATGATGGCAAAGAAGAGGAGGACCCTCAACCAGGTGGATTGACACAGTGATTCCTGATGGCACGGAATAGGAGGGCATACAGATCCACTATTCATAGGGTCATTATGAGTCATACTCGATGTGACAGCACCTAACAACATCAATATGTTTTGTTTCTTATGAGCCACAACCAACTTATCACTGACTCTCCAGTTGTCAGAGGCTACATATTGTATGGAGGAAGATTTGAATCTCTTTATTTTATAGTTTCCAATCTTTATGTAAGCAAGGAGTTCTCATGTCCTAGTAGTAAGGCATTGCACTGCTAACCCAAAGACAAATGGTTCAAATCCACTCATAACTCTATAAGAGAAAGGTAAGAAATATTCTCCCATGTGATTTATAGCCTCTGAAAACCCACTGGAGGATCTGCTATGAGACAGTTATGACTTGATGGTACATAATAACAAAAATAGTTATGTAAATAGATTGACAAGTCTTTATTTGAAAAGAAGCTGATGGTTTCAAATTGTTACTCTCTATTAAGTAGCTGAAGTCATAACCACTTCACTAACTAGAATCCTTTATATTAGTTGTGTCATTGCTATTGTTATGTGTCATAAGGTCATAAGTGACTCACAGCTGACTGTGCAGAGATATTTTCTAGAAGTTATAGATTACATATAAAGTGGTTGCCCATATACCACAGAAACACTGGTGCATTTGCTTACCTGCGTTTGGTTTGGCAGCATAACTCCTTATGCACTAAGCCACCAGAAACATGCAAAATACATGTGAAAATAAAGTATCTCCTCAGATCTTTCTAATTTTTATTATCTTCCATTTTCTCTTATTTTTTAACTGTTAGAATATTTTGTGATTTTAAAAAAAATATTTAGCATTTTTATATGACAGCTCAAATTTCTGCTTCAAAAATTCTGTTGTGCTCTGAAAAAGTAAATGTAACAAATAATAAACACTTAGTTTATGCTGAATTTTATGTCTAAACTAGATAATCAAGAATCTTTTACTGTATTTTACCATTTGGCTAAATGACTCTGTTGTTCGTTCAACAGAAGAAAAAAAAACAGGTAAAATAATCATTTTCCAAATTAGTTATCCCCACACTTCCCCTAGAATGCTCCTTTAACTTGTATAAACCAATGTAAAAATTGGCACATAATAGATTGTCTAAACAAGAATGCTCATCCTGGAACAATATATAGCTTTATACTTATGTTTGTTGTTGTTGTTGTTGTGTACCTCTGAGTTGAAATCAGCCCATAGCTGAGACACCAGTGGATTTTCAGGGGAAATTATTGCATGGGAGAAGATTGTGCCTCTTTCTCTCACATCACAGCTGGTGTATTTGAACTGTGTGCCTCTGGGATTGCAGTGCAGGTTCTTAAGTGTGGGTACCAGAGCTCCCTTTATATTTCTGTGGTACTTCTCTAATTATAAGAGGTTTGGAGTATGAGTCTCTTGGGCATTAGCTTCTTCATGATGCTTAAACAAAAGTGTAAAAGGGTTTTTCCTTTTCTTTTTCCAGATTTATTTTGGTGATTAAAATATAAAAAATCAATGTAAATTAAATAACATATGAGAGAAAAAAACAACAATGTATGATATCAAGGGTTTGTTGTTGTTAAGTGCTGTCAATTCCCTTGAACTCATAGCGACTCTATGTACAATAGCTCTAAAGGCTGGCCTGGCCTGAGGCAGTCTCACTGACTCCTATAGCCTAGTTACTGTATCATTCCATTTCTTCAGGGGTCTTCCTTTCCTGCGCTGCCACTCCCCAGCATTCCAAGCATGATGTTCTTCTCCAAGGATCATTCCCTCCTGGCCACATGCCCAAAGTAAAATCCAACCCTCCAAGGAGAAACTTGACTTCACCCTATCCAAGACAGATTACTGAGTACTCAGAAGCAGTGATGTCAATCTGATCTTCACAATCACTTACTGAGCATCAAAGTGCTGGAGAATGCCTAAGAAGGATAGAAAAAGAATTGACACCTTTCAGTTGTGGTGCTGTAGAAGAATCTTGATGGACTGCCAAGAAAACAAATATGTCTCTCTAGGAGAGGGTGAAACCAAGTTTCTCCTTAGAGGCTAAGATTTTGAAGCAAGGGATCAGAAAATTGAAAACTGTGGAAAATATTTATTAGTCTGTACAAGTTGAGTTTGATAAGCTATTTGCTACTTGTGACTGTAAATTATCAAGGTTTTCATTACAACAGTATTTTTCCACTATTATAATGATCTTAAGAAAATGAGATCAAACTTAGAAGGCCTAGTCTACAGTATAAAGAGGCTGGCAAATACAGACAGAAATGTACAACTGGGAGATGATAACACTGTTGAATGGGGTCTCCTGAAGATTAAGTCCCTGTGTCATCAAAAACTTTTTCCAATGGGGTGAAAAGACTTATTTACTAGGAAAAAATATCTGGCAATGCCATGTCAGACAGGGATCTCATAGATTCATACAGGGAATCCACAAGATAAAGACTGATAATCCAAAATTACAAAATGGGCAAAAAATACAGAAAGACTTTTCATAAATATAATCAAATGGCCAACAGATACATGAAGAAGATACCTGTACATTGATGTTGAAAGAAGAGTTATTCACAATAGCAAGAAAACGGAAACAGCAAAATTTTCCATTAACAAATGAATGGATTAAGAAATTGTGGTACACCTAATTGCAAAATAGGCACAGGATATCAACACATACTTCACCAAAGAAGACATTCAGAAGGCAAACAAGCACATGAAGAAATGTTCGAAATTCCTAGCTCTAAGAGAGATGCAAATCAAAACAATGAGATATCATCTCACCCCAGTAAGAATAGCAAAATTTAACAGAGCAGCAAACAAATGACAAAGTTGCAGAGAAACTGGAACCCTTATTCACTGTAGGTGGGAGTGTAAAAAGGTGTAACGACTATGGAAGGCACTATGACATGTTCTTGAAAAGTTAGAAATAGAAATACCATTTGACCCAGCAACTTCACTACTGGGAATATACCCTAAAGAAACCAGAACTGCCACCCAAACAGATATAAGCACACTCATGTTCATTGCTACTTTGCTCACAACAGCAAAGAGTTGGAAACAACCCAAGTACCCATCAATAAACAAATAGATAGAGCTTTGGTATAATCACACAATGGAATATTATGCATCACTGAAAAACAGAGAACGCTTGAAATATTATACAAAATGGGTGACCATGGAGGACCTTATGCTGAGCGAAATATCTCAGTCACAAAAAGATGAATATTGCATAATACACTGTTATCGAACAATACTGATATAGGGATTTGTGAGAAACTAAGAAAAGAGGGGATATGTAATGCACACGACATTGAAAAAGATGAGGGAGAGAACTGTATAAAATAAATATATGATTAGGTACTATTGGCATGACAAGAGTCCAGAATAAAAGCTGATAGTCATGAGGTCTGGGAGGTGAGGATGTGACTGTATAACAATAAAAGAACTTTTTTCCCAAAGATAAAAGCGAGTCGGGTAGGGGTGGGGAAGGAGCACGGAGGAGGAAAACGTGTAACATTGTGAATGAATGGAAATACAAGTTCTTTATAAACTTTCATTAAAATATCATTTTAAAAATGGGGAGAAAGTTGAATATTTAAGTCATCTTTAGTTTTCTTCCACCTTATAGGAACCAGCTTTGAATAATTCTAAACAATTATTTGTTCACCCACTAAAGTTAATGATGAAGAAATTGACTATTTCTACCAATTCTGCTATGAATCGTATTCATCTCAGCAGCACCTAAAACAACTCCCACCAACTTCTGTAATTTGAGATTGACCAAACATTAAATAACTTATAAGCATTAATAATAACTGGTGATTAGAATGTGTCATAGATTCTTTACACACACACACACTTGCAAGCTTTGTTGATGTTAGGTGCCGTTGAGTCAACTACAACTCATACTTAATCTTGAACCTTGCCTTCTCTTGTGCCGTTCTCATTAACTCTAATGGACTTGCTACAGTCACTATGTCAACCTATCTCATTAAGGGGCTTCTTCTGTTCTTGTTGTTGTTGTTGTCATGTGCCGTCGAGTCGTTTCCGACTCATAGCGACCCTATGCACAACAGCCCTAAACCCTGCTCTATCCTGCGCCAACTGCACTGCCTCTGACACACCCAACCCGATTACCCCAGTCACCAAATCAATCCATCTCATAGAGGGTCTTCCCCTCCGGCGCTGTCCCTCCACCCTCCCAAGCATGATGTCCCTCTCCAAGGACCCGTCCCTCCTGGAAACATGTCCAAAGTATGTCAGACGAAGCCCCAGAATCCTTGCCTCCAAGGAGCAGCTTGGTTTAATCCTCTCCAAGATAAATCTGTTTGTTTTCCTGGCAGTCCAGGGTACATTCAGTACCCTTCTCCAGCACCACAGCTCAAAAGCATCCACTCTCCTTCTGTCCTCCTTAGTCATTGTCCAACTCTCTGATGCATAGCAAGCGATTGCAAAGACCATGGCCTGTATCAGGTGCACCTTAGTCTCCAGAGAGACACTGTTGCTCCTGAGTACCTTAGAGTTAGGGTTTTGAAATTCTGTTATTTCAGAAGTAGATAGTCAATGCTAGTTTGTTTTAATCTGAGAACTCAGCAAAAATGTGTCAACTATGAGTGACCCTGCTGGCATTTCAAGCACTAGTGGCATAGCTTTCAGCATTACAGCGACATGAAATTCACCACAGTGACAGCAAATTGACAGGATCGTACTCATAAGTGCAAATGATAAACAAGCAAGCTATACATTCTTAAGTTATAAAATAAGTTGTTGTCATTGATTACATTTGGGTTGAGTATGACTCATAGTGACCCTATGAAAAAAAGGCTTGAAGCACCTCTACAACTATCGACATTTATCAAAGTTCATAGCTTCTGGAGGCATTTTGTTTAGGAAGCGGATGTCCCTCCTGCTTCCAAACCTATCATAGTATGTTATTGTTGTTATGTTCCACTGAGTTGCCTGCAATGTACAGTGAGCTCTGAACCCTTCCCTGTCCTAAGCCAGTCTCACTAATTCTGACACATCAACCCGCACTGCCCCTACTGTATCATTTCATCTCACACAGGGTCTTCCACTCCAGCACTGTCAGTCCAACCCTTCTGAACATGAAGTCCTTCTCTAATGACCAATCTTTCCCAGTGAGTGAGCTGAGCTTCAACATTCTAGCCTCCAATGAGACAATTGGTTTCACTCTCTACAAAACAGACTGGTTTGTTTTCTTGGCAGTCCAAGGTATGTTCAAGACTCTTCTCCAGCACCACAGACAAAAGGCATCTATTCTTCTTCTGTAATCCTTAGTCATTGTTCAACTCTCTGAAGCATAACAAGTAATTGAGAAGATCAAGTTCTGGATTAGGCACACCTTTCTATCTAGACTGACATTGTCATAAGTTGTTGTTGTTTATGTTATGTGCCATCGAGTCCCTTGCAACTAATAGCGACCCTATGTATAACATCCCTAAACCCTGCACTATCCTGTGCCAATCGCACTGGCTCTGACACACCCATCCCAATTACCCCAGTCACTGAATCAATCCACCTCATAGAGGGTATTCCCCTCTTGTACCATCCCTCCACCACCCTCCCAAGCATGATTTCCCTCTCCAAGGACCTCTTCCTCCTTACAACATGTCCAAAGTATGTCAGAAGAAGCCTCAGAATCCTTGCCTCCAAGGGGCAGCCTGGTTTAACCATCTCCAGGATGAGTCTATTTTCTTAGCATACTCTTCCATACTCTTCTCCAGCACCACAGCTCAAAGGCATCAATTCTCCTCTATCCTCCCTTGTCATTGTCCAACTCTCTGATGCATAACAAGTGATTGCAAAGACCATAGCCTGTATCAGATGCACCTTAGTCTCCAGAGTGACACCATTGCTCTTCAGTACTTTGAAGGGGTCCCTAACCACAGACTTTCCCATTGCAATACGTCTTTTAATTTCCTGGCTGCTGGTGCCAAGAGTGTTGACCGTGGAGCCAAGCCGACTAAAGTTAACAATCTCAATCTCTTCACCATCCATCCTGATGCCGCCAATTGGTCCAGTGGTGAGAATCTTTGTCTTCTTGACATTGAACCTCAATCCATACTAAAGACTGCAGTCCTTGACCTTCTGCAGCAAGCGTTTCAGGTTGTTATGAGTAGCAACACGAAAATCACTCCCCAAGTAAAACAAACTGATAGAAAGGTGCTGTGTTTCTAAGAGCAAACCATAAAACTAGCAGACATACAAATACCCCTCAGCCTTCAGTTGAGGCCAGAGGTGGCTTGGTGGTTGCCAGCTTTTTGTAAAGGAAAATAGTTTATAAAATAGTAAGCAGTAAGCATTTAAAATAAGTAATATAGCATGGTAGATTAACATAAAACACAAATTGGTAAGGACACTGGAACTATGATATTCTAAGATGCTGCATAAGCTTACAGTGAACTGAAAGTAAACATAGTGAATTTATGGTATGTGTAAGAGGCTAGGTAAAGAGTTGAATTGGCACCATGTCTATAACACAACTGACTGTAACAGGCTTGAGCATGTCAGAGATTGTGAGGATGGCGTGGGAGAGAAGTTTCTAATTTTTGTTCATAGGGTCAAAATGAGTACTAGTCAACTCAACAACACCAGCATCAACAACAAACAAGAGGTTGGGAGCTGAGTGACAGTTAAGAGATGAACAGATGGACAGGTCCAAGTAATTTTGAGATACTTTATAATATTTTTTTGAAAATTAAATTCTTTCAGAAGCAAAAAAGATAAGCAGTTAACTAAATATCAATTTGTTAAATAACTCTTTCTTTCTCCATGACAAGCATTGCTTCCTGTGTTGCTCTAATAAAAAAAAGCCCACCCAAACTGAATCTAGAATATTTATTTTCTTTAAATTTTATATGCATGAGATGCCATAGTGATCCTCTCTTATTTCACAAACTTAACCATATGGCAGTAACTATATTAGTGTTTTATCAATTATGTGTTGATTGCATAAATGCTAATGATTCAATAATTTTCCTTGGTAAACATGTTTTTATTACCAACAGCATATCGGACATTATGTCACTCACAGTAAACCATTATCCTGTTTTCTTCTCCTAAGGGGCAAACAGTTTAGTGAAAAAGACAGACATAAATAAAAGGGTCACTCAGATTAAGGCACAGTTACACTCTTAACTGGAGGTACAAATTGCTATAATTTTAAATTATAAAGGAAAAACTCCAATAAGTGATACACCAAAATTTTCCCTAAAGACATATAATGATAAACCTACATAAGAAAGAATAATAAAGTGTCTTATGGAGGAGGTAAAAAGAGATAAATTAGCACAAAAGAAGAGTAAGTAAAAGTGCATATAAAAAGAAATAGGGAAAGACGTGTAAGTGATGGGAAAGAAAGTGTGATGGTATATGAGTAAAAATAATGGCACCCATATTCTATGCATTTTATCTCTAAAGTATCAAAGTTTGAGGAAGACGTTTCTGGGTGACTGTGCTACACAGTAGGGTGGTTGACATGATTATATTGGTAATTTTCTTTTTAAAAAGTTTGTTTTATTGTGATTTGGGTGAAAGTTTACAAAGCATATGGGTTGACTTTTCAAATCAATAATTCATGCACATTCTGTTTCACAGCACAAATTAGAATACATACAGAATGCCTAAGCATTCATTCTTTCCACACTATTCCTACCTTCACCTATCCTCAAAAATGGTCATTGTCTAGCAATTTTCTACTTTCTCCTTGCTTTTGCTGGTAATCATACTAAATTGATTAAAAAAATATACCTTTCTATATGCACTTTTTTGAATGTATACCATTCAAAACTTTTTTATAACTGTGGTCTTATACAGTATTCATCCTTTTTGTGACTGACTTTAATTTATTCTATTCATAAAATAATTTCTTTACTTATAGTGAGTGAGGTAAGTAGGTAAGAGTTGAGATGTAAAGGTCAGTTTGAAATATACTGAAGAAATCCACCATGGTCAATTGGGTGAAGACTTAAAAAGTAGAACAATTGTCTATTCAGTAATTTTACATATTTTGAGTGAAAGTTTATAATAAATTAGTTTTTCCAGCGAACAATTAATTCATATTTTTTGTGTATGTCAGGGATGTGTCCTGTCTACCCATATCTTTTCAACCTGTATGCAGAGCAGATTATCCGAGAGGCAGGGCTCTATGAGGAGAGGCGTGGCGTTAGGATTGGTGGACGATCTATCAACAATCTG
>NW_006400088.1:44212-63905 GCF_000299155.1 Elephantulus edwardii
GGGACAGCGCAGGAGGGGAAGACCCTCTATGAGGTGGATTGATTCAGTGACTGGGGTACTCGGGATGGGTGTATCAGAGGCAATGGGATTGGCACAGGATAGAGCAGGGTTTAGGGCTGTTGTACATAGGGTCGCTATGAGTCGCAAACGACTCGACGGCACATAACAACAACAATGTGTGCTATGCATTGGAGAGCTGGACAGTGAATAGGGAAGATAGAAAGAGAATTGATGTCTTTGAGTTGTGGTGCTGGAGAAGAGTGTTGAGGTATATTCCCAGTAGTGGAATTGCTGGGTCAGATGGTGTCTCTATTTGCAAATTTTTGAGAAAGCGCCATACCGCCTTCCACAGTGGTTGCACCATTTTGCATTCCCACCAACAGTTTATTAGAGTTCCAGTTTCTCCACACAATCTCGCCAGCATTTATTTCTTCCTGTTCTGTTAAATTTTGCTATTCTTACTGGGGTGAGATATCTCATAGTTGTTTTAATTTGCATCTTTCTTAGAGCTAGGAATTTTGAACATTTCTTCATGTGCTTGTTAGCCATATGAATGTCTTCTTTGGTGAAGTGTCTGTTCATATCCTGTGCCCATTTTTCTATTGGATTATTTACCTTTATCTTCTTGTGATGCTCAAGTATTTTATAAATTCTGGATATAAGTCCCTTATCTGATATGTCATTACCAAATACTTTTTCCCAGTCGGTGGCTTCCCTTTTTACCCTGCTGGAAAAGTTTTGGATGTGCATAGGGATTTGTTTCTTAAAAGATCCTATTCATCTATTTTATCTTCTCCTGGTTGTAAGTTTTTCAGGATCCTCAGAAGACTGTTTGTGTTGTGAATTTGGACTTGCAGAATTCTTCCAAGCTTTTCTTTAATGAAGTTTATAGTCCTTAGTTTTAGTCCTACGTCCATGAGCAGATATATGTACACCCATGTTTATTGCGGCTTTGTTCACAATAGCAAGGAGTTGGAAACATCCTAAGTACTCATCAACAAACGAATGGAAAGAGAAGCTGTGGTATATTCACACAATGAAATACTACACTGCATTGAAAAACAAGGAACTCATGCAATATTATTCAAAATGGGTAACCCTGGAGGACATTATGTTGAGTGAAGTATCTCAGTCACAAAAGGAAAAATGCTGCATGGTGCCACTGTTGTAAAACAGACTGACATTGGGGTTAGGGGGAGACTGAGAAAGATGGGTTCAATAATGTACACTGCATTGAAACAGAAAAGGAAGATAACAGTTTAAAAGGGATATGTGATTAGATATTTTTGTCATGACAGGAGTCCAGAGTGAAGGCTACATGCTGCAGTGGACCAGGGAGATTGTTTGTAAAACAATGAAAGAATTTTTCTTTTACTTTTCCAAGAGGGTACTGGACTGGGGGGGAGGGGTTGGGAGGGCAGAAAAGTGCAACAATGAATGAATGAAAACCCAAAGTCTCTGTAAATTTTCACTGAAATTAAGAATCAATTTTTTAAAACGAGTGTTGAATATACTATGGACTGCTAGGAGAAAGAACAGGTTTGTCCTGGAGAGGGGGAAGTTGGCCTGCTCCTTGGAATCAAGGATTCTGAAGCTTCGTCTGACATACTTTGGGCATGTTGCAAGGAGCAACCAGTCGTTGGAGAGAGACATCATGTTTTGGAGAGTGGAGGGACAGCACAGGAGAGGAACACCCTCGATGAGATGGATTAATTCAGTAATTCGGGTATTAGAAGTAGGTGTGTTGGAGACAGTGAGGTTGGCACAGGATATAGCAGGGTTTAGGGCTCTTGACATAAGTTAACTATGAGTTGCAAGTGACTCAACAACACATATCAACAACAAACATCTTTAGCAAATTCTGCCCTTTTGATATCAAAAGGTTATTTGCATAAGCAACTAAATTAGCTCCCTAGTTTTGTCTTCACCTTATGCACAATAGCTAAATAGAAGATTTCAAAGGCCATCTTGAAAAGGCAAAGCAAAATATGATAATGAAGAACCAAAGAGCTGGAGTCAGATAATTAAAAGGGAAGAAATTACTTGGCACTTATCAAGAAATGAAAGAACTTAAACCTAAATTCAAGCCTTAATTCAGACATGATGAAATCATTGGTAACTTTAGTCTTTCAAAATAAATTCAAACCTGAAAGAAATGAACAACAAATTCAAGCCTTGAATTGCAATACTCCTGGTGCTATAAGCAAAATCTTAAATTATCCAGGTAGCACCAAAAGAAGATAGAAGAAATAAACAGAGTCACTGTACCAAAAATAATTGATAGACATTTAAAAATTTCAGGAGGCACCATGTGAACAAGAGCCAAAAATAATGAAGGAGGAAGTTCAAGCTTCACTGAAGGTGTTGGGAACAAATAAGGCTCCAGGAATCTACAGGCTATCAGTTGACATATATCAATTAACAGCTGCAGCCATGTATGTGCATACTGGTTTATGCCAGGAATCTGTAGGTCAGTTGCCTGCCTTACAGACTGGAAGACACTAATATTTTTCCTATTCCCAAGAAAAGTGACCCAATAGAATGTGCAAATTATAGAACAACATCATTAACATAATTATCATTAAATAACATCCAAAAATGGCTAGTGAATACATCAGCCAAAGAACTGTCAGAGATTCAAGCTGAATTTAGAAGAAGCTGTGGCATTAGGGACATCACTGCTGATATCAGATGGATCCTGGCTAAAAAGCAGAGAATACCAGAAAAATGCCCATTTGTGTTTTATTGACTATGCAAATACATTTGACTGTGTGGATTATAACAAACTATGGCTAACATTAAGAAGAAAGGGAATCCCAGAACACTTAATTATGCTCATGCAAAAATCTATACCTAGATCAAAGCTGTTGTCTGAACAAAGGATATACTTTGGAACACAGTTTAGTTTAAAATCAGGAGGGATGTGCATTAGGGTTATATCATTTCTCTGTATCTATTCAATCTGTCAATTGGTATGCTGTCAGTTCCTGGAGTCTTGTTTTTTGTCAATTCTTTTAGAGCAGCTTAACTTCTTTCTTCATCACCACAGACTCTTGCTACTGTTGTAGCATATTGTTTCACGAAATTCTTCCCTGTCAGTCAATTCCTTTGGCACAGTGACTTTGTATACTCCTTCCATTTTCTTTTAATGCTTCCCAGATCTTTTAGTATTTTGCACAAAGGATTCTTAAGTATTGCAACTCTAGGCTTGAATTTGTTCTTTAGTTCCTTCAGCTTAAGAAATGCTGAGCAAATTCGGTTCTTTTGATTTTCTGACTCCAACTCTTTGCACATTTCATTACAATACTTTACTTTTTCTTCTCACGCTGTCCTTTGAAATCTTCTGTTCAGCTCCTTAATTTCTTGATTTCTTCTCTTTGCTTTGACTTCTTGGTGCTCTAGTGCAATATTCAGAGTCTTACCTGACATACACCTTGATCTTTCCTTCCTTGACCTTTTGCATTCTTCATGGATGATATTCTTGTTATCCTTCCACAGCTCATCTGGTCCTCACTAATTGGTATTCAAAGCCTCAAACCTGTTTCTGAGATGGTTTGAAATTTGAGTGGGATAGACTCGGGTTAAATTTTGGTTCCTGTGGATTTAATTTTCTTTAATTTCAGCTTGAACTTGCATATGAGTAGCTGATGGCCAACAATCTTGGTACCAGCAGACAGGAAATCAAAAGACGAATTGTATTGGGCAAGTCTGCTCTTAGGGTACCAGAGTACTGAAAAGCAACGATGTCAGTCTGAAGACTAAAGTATGCCTGATTAGGCCATAGTCTTTGCAATTACTTGCTATGAGTCAGAAAGCTGGACAATGACTAGTGATAATAGAAAATTGATGTCTTTGATCTGTGGTACTGGAGAAGAGTGTTCATAGACTTCTAGGAGAACAAACAAATTTGTCCTAGAGAGGGTGGAACCAGGCTGCTCCTTAGAGGCAAGAATTCTGAGGCTTCGTCTGAGAGACCAGTCCTTAGAGAGAGACATTATGCTTAGAAGGGTGGAGGGACAGAGAAAGAGAGGGAGACCATCAATGAGATGGATTGATTCAGTGATTGGGGTAATGAGGGTAGGTGTGTCAGAGAGATAATAAAGTTGACACAGCATATAGCAAGTTTCAGGCCTGTTGTACTTAGGGTCACTGTGAGTCACAAGCGATTCAATGACGCATAAGAACAACCACATTCTGTCTGTAGGCTGAGAAAATAATTCTTGAAGTTGGACTCTATCAAAAGGAATATAGTATCAGGATTGGAGAAATACTTACCAACGCCTACATTATGCAACCTTATTTGCTGAAACTGAGCAGTATATGAAGCATTTGCTGTAGGAAGTCAAGAACTGCAGTTTTCTAAATGGATATCATCTCAACATCAAGAAAACAAAGATTTTCACCACTAGGCCAATTGGTAGCACCATGATAAATGGGGAAAAAAACCCAAAAACTGTTAACAATTTCATCTTGATTGGATCCACAATCAATCTCAGCAGTGAAGAAACTTTAAAAAAAATAATTACATTGGGAAAATCTAATGTCAGGGACTTCTTTAGAGGGTTAAAGACCAATAATTTCATTCTAGAGACTAAGTTGTGCCTAATCTAGGCCATGGTCTTCATAGTGACTTGGCATGTATGAGAAAGCTGGACAATGATCAAGGAAGATACAAGAAGAATCAATGCCTTTGAGATATAGTACTAGAGAAGAGTATTGAACATACTATAAACTGCCAAGAGAACTAAGTTTGTTCTGGAGATGATAAAACCAGATCACTCCTAGGAAAAAAGGATTATGAAACTCTACCTCCCATACTTGGGCATGTTGCCAGGAGACGCCAGTCTTTGGAGAAGAACATCACGCTTAGAAGGATGGGAGGTGAGGAATGGAGAGAAAGACGCTGCAAGAGACTGTGTGACACAGTGACTGTGGCAATGGGGGCAGGTTTGTAGGATACTGAGATTGGCTCAGGATAGCACAGAGTTCAGAGCTATTGTTCATGGGTTCGCTATGAGTCTGTGTTAACACAAAGACACATCACAATAATATCTGGCTTCTGTTTGAGTCTAAAGTCAGAAGTACTTGGCTTATGTAAGTAGAACAATATGAAAATAGACCACACTTTAAAGTACTGACATAAGTCTAGAAATCATGTTGAATTTTAACATTGCCTCTTCTGTAAGCAATTACTTCCAAATTTATATTGTCTTAATCATATTGCTTAAAGGAGTAATTTTTTTTCTCTGAAAGCAGGAAGTCACAGCCCATTTCCTGAAACATTTCCATTATTGCTAAAGATGGAATAATTTATACCTAAAAGGTTTTATGTTCAGCATTATCAATGGATCTTTACAATAGACTCTCAGAAATGGATATTATTCTAAATTTCAGGATCAATTTATCAGGAAAACCTGTCCTCCTACTTTCCTGTGAACAACCTCTAATAAATGAAAGAGCATATTATTTTAACGAAACAAATAAACTCATACATGAGTTATCTACCTATTCCAGGCAAAGTCTTGCATTTAAGCTCACATCTTTGACTCTCCTGAATGTCATTCAGATAATTACGATTTTCTAACTTTTACCTTCAGCTGTGAAAGTATGCTATCTTTTCAAATGTCTAGTAGGACAGTCATTTTTCACTCAGACAATTTAGATACCTTCCCAGTCTATGGTGACTCTGGACTTTCAATATTTTAATTTTTAATTTACAGAGTGTGCTTTTATTGTATGACATCTCTTTGTCCAGAAATTCTTGCATAGTTTTCTGGGATAGAATCTGTATATCAGGACATTCAGGAGTTCACCAGATAATGCTAACATATAACCAAGGTTCCTTCAGCTTAACAAATGTTGAGCAAGTTTGGCCCTTTTGATTTTCTGACTCCAGCTCCTCGCACATTTCATTGTAATACTTTACTTTGTCTTCCTTTGCTGTCCTCTAAAATCTTCTGTTCAAGTCCTTAATATCTTGATTTTTTCCTTTGTTTTGGCTTTTCAGCACTCCAGTACAATATTTAGAGTTTCTTCTGACATCCATCTTGGTCTTTTCTTCCTTCTGTGCTTTTGTAATGACCTTTTGCACTCTTCCTGGATTATATTCTTGATATCCTCCCACAGCTCATCCAGTATTTGCTCATTAATGTCCAAGGCCTCAAATACGTTCCTGAGATGGTTTTGAAATTCAGGTGTGTAGACTCAAGGTCAAATTTTGGTTCCTGTGGACTTGGTTTTTCCTCAGCTTCAGCTTGAACTTGCATATGAGTAGTTAGTGGTCTGTTCCACAATCTGCACCTGGCCTAATCTCAGAAGTTTGTGAGTCAAGCCCACCTTCAAATCTTGGAACAAAGCATGAAGCTTGGGGCAGAAGGGAAGAGCAGGGTCACAATATGTGTAGCAGAGAGTCTCTCAGAGGGTATTGGTACTACGCAGGTACAAGTAACTATGAATCCCAGAAGCAATTGTGTTATCTCATACCTTATGATATTATCATATTACATACCATATATCACATATCTCATACAACAAGATATTCTCATATCTCATACTGTATAATATTTTTATATATTATATGATAATCTAATATCTCATGTTGTTGTTATGTACTGTTGAGTCAATGACATAGCAAACCTTTGCACAATCTTGATCTATCCCAAGCCAATCTCACCATCTCTGAAATGCCTAACCTAATTACACCAGTTATTGCATCAGTCCCTCTCATCTGGGGTCTTCCTCTTCTGTGCTGCCTCTCGACCTTTCCAAGCATTCTCCAAAGACTGGTCTGTCCTGGATACATGCCAAAAGTATGTGAGATGAAATCTCAAAATCCTTGCCTCCAAGAAGCAGTTTGATTTCACCCTCTTCAGGATAGATCCATTAGGTTTTTTGGCAGTCTATGTTATGTGAATACTATTTTTCAGCAACAACTCAAAGGCATCAATTCTTCTGTTATCTTTGGTCAATGTCCAGCTCTCTGATGCATAGCAAGGAATTGTGAAGACCATGGCCTGTATCAGGTGTATCATAGTCTGTAAACTGACATCTTTGCCCTTCAGCACTCTGGAGAGGTCCCTAGCAGCAAATTTTCCTGTTCCAGTAACTTGGAAAATCTTCAGCAGGGTTTGGCTTGTGTTTGATATGAGTGATAAAGTACTACAATTTCCACACTTTGTTGGATCATCTTTTTTTTGGAGTGGAAATAAATATGGGTCTCTTCCAGTCAGTCGCCCAGGGGGTTGTCTTCCAGATTTCTTAGCACAGCCTGGTGAGCACCATCAGGACTGCATCTCTTTGTTGAAATATGCCAGTTGCTATTCCATCAATTCCTGGGGCCTTTAAATTTTTTCCCAATTCCTTCAGAGTAGCTTGAACATCCTCCTTTATCACCATTGCCTATTCAACATAAGTTATTTCACCCATATTTGGCTTGGGAGCATGACTTTCTGTCTGCTAGAACAACTGCTCTCTCTCTCTCTATGCTGTTGTTGTTGTTATTAAGTGTCATTGAGTCGTAGGCTACTCATAGTGACCCTATGAATGAAAGTCCTGGACACCTGTATAACTTTTGTCCTTTCTCCAAGTTCATAGGGTTTCCAGAGGCAAGCTATTATGGAAGTGGATGTTACTCCTGCTTCCAAGTTTGTCTTAATCGGGGAGCTCCACCAAACACTGTCCACCATGGGTAACCATTCTCACATTTGACTCAAATGCAAGAAATTTGACTCAAATGTGAGAATTTAATAGTTGCTTCGGAAATACACTTCAGTTTGATTTGAGTCTTAAATTGAAGATAAACAAGATTTGAATCTGCCCAAAGGCTTCAACATTCAGCTAGATAATTGTCCGTAAAATGAATTTTTGTCTTCCTTGCTTTTAACAAGTATTTCTTTCCCCCCGCAAATGTTTATGGAGAAAATAATGAAATCAATAATAAATAGCAAACAAGATTGTGGACGTTGTTTTAAAATGCCATAGAAATCAAACTCCCTGGATGCTTTGGTAATCACCACCTACAAAAGTGGAAACTGCTCTTTATTTAGAGAGTACCTGACCCAGTCTTCTTGTGAATATCTAAAGATCTAATGATGATCAATGTAGACATATTAAAACTATTAGTTTATTACCCAGGAAGGGATGAGAACAAAAAACTAGTATATGTACTTTACTGTTGTTGCATGGTAGAGCAGAAACAAATATGTTGCTGACCCTCCAGTGGCTTTTTAGAAGAAGCAAATTGCATGGGAGGAGAGGGTTCATCTTTCTCAAAATGAGCAGATGGTGGATGGATTCGAACCATGTGCCTTCACGATTACAGCACACTTTTTTACCATATATGTATGCACATTTGCATATGCACCTGTTACACACATGCATATTTACATATATATGTCTGTATATGTATACATGTATGTAGACGTGGGCATGTGTGAGTTGATATGCATATATAGTAGTTAATGTATATGTATGTTTGTGTATATATATTCATGCAGCATTGAGCTCGAGTGTACTAGAGATAATGAAGAGGGCATAGGGTTCAGATCTTTGTTCATAGAGTTTTTATGAGTCGTACTTTGCTCAACAGTGTATAACAACAACAATATATGTATGTCAACATCTAGCTACACACATTTGTGCTACTGAGAAGTCAGCTGTTCACATTTACTAGCTGATCTTCAGGAGAAAACTGAGCAGTCTCCTCTTGATAAGTTTTGTTGCCTCAGAAACCTGATGAGTCAGAATTAACTCACCTGTGGTGGATTTACACACACACACACACACACACACACACACACACACACACATACAAGATAGAGAAAAAGTATACCAGATATAGAATTTAGTCTGTGAACATACTAAGTGGAAGCCTGATAAGCTGAAATGTGAATGACACATTTGAGTAAAAAGAAAAATCAGTGTGTGAACATGAACTATATTGACAGTACTGTGTGCCAGAATGAGCTCAGGAGTGTTGATACCTTGACATCTGTGAATGAAGTTCAGTGATTGCTCTCTGTATTTATTTCAGCATTATCTGCTCACTACATCTGTGTTGTATACTTTCTTTCTGGCTAGATGGTGGTGTTCTAACTAGAAGTATTCATTATATATTAAATATATTGTCTTATTTGAAAATCCTTGTGTTTCTCTATTTTAATTGTTTCTTGCCATCAGTACCTGGAATTCTCACCTTGTAGATATAGAAGCTCTGTGACTGGCCAGCAAATATTAAAGCATTCTCTACCGATTTTTCACAGTGCCTCACTGAGTAGTCATGACAATGCCCCTCTGCTTATTTTATATATAGATTGTATTCTATTCCTCTTCCCAGCCTTACCTCCAGCCCTGATACCATAAGTTAATTTGAGTGTCTCTAACTTATTTACATACCATGCTAACGGGGCTCACTTTGCTCATTATTGTACAATGCGAGCAAAATAAAACAGAAACACATTTTGCCCATTGTTTGCCCTTCAGGTACATCATTGCTTGGATTATATACATTATTTTGGTGAAGGATATGAAACACTTCTTTGTAAAATCTTCCATTTCATTCAAAATTTTGAAGCATACTCTAACTGGAGAAGACTTCCTCGGAATGCAGCCAAATCTAACTTTTCTGGATGTAGAAGTTCTTAGAAGTTCAAATATACCTATTGGAGGGAAAAAATTGTCTTCTTGCATGGTGGAACTGGATGTTTGAGCCACTTAAAGAAACTGCCAGTAGTTCAACTTTGTACCAAGTGTATATTGCACACTTTCTGGTTGACATAGTGGAACCGCTTGACATTATTTAGAGATCATCCACAGTAAACCCAAGAATGGTTATGAAAGCTACAATAAACTCCAGCTGGCACCTAGACAGTTAATCCAGGTGATCGGGGGAGTTTTTACCTATCACTGCAGCAATACTCACTTGGTGTCATATATCTCTGCATATTCTAGTACAAACATTTAAAGGAGAGAAAACATCCAAGGTTCAGGTTTATTTTGCCAGCTTTCTGCCCATCTTTCTCCAAAACACATGACTCAGAAGAGTTTCACAATTCAACTGACTCCTCATTGAACCATTAAAAATCTTACAAGATTTTTAAAATATTGTTTAATCTTCCCTTTTTCAGTAATAGAGCTGTCTCAGCAACTATCATCTAAGGTAGTCATTGATTCCTTTATCTGAATACTATTCTATATATTTGTTGTTGTTGTTGTTGTTATGTGCCGTTGAGTCACTTGCGACTCATAGTGACCCTATGTACAACAGCTCTAAACTTTGCTCTGTCCTGTGTCAATCTCATTGGCTCCGACACACTCATCCTGATTGCCCCAGTCACCGAATCAATCCATCTCCCAGAGGGCCTTCCCCCTCCTGTGCTGTCCCTCCAACCTCCCAAGCCTGATGTCCCTCTCCAAGGACTGGTCTCTCCTTACAACATTGCCAAAGTATGTCAGACGAAGCCTCAGGATCCTTGCCTCCAAGGAGCAGCAGTTTAACCCTCTCCATGATGAATCTGTTTGTTTTCTTAGCAGTCCATTTGTAGTTCATAATATTCAGTTTCTTGAAGTGCAATTTTTGTCAAACCCACACTCCCTCTTGAGACTTTCAGATATTAACTCCAACTCTCCTCCAACTATGCAGGTTTAGAGTCAACTATGACCTAAGGTCTAATGTTGATGGGAGCCAAATAATTTTCTATTTCAACTCTACTCATGTGTCCATTTAATGAAGCTAAAAATGAGATTTATCAGAATTTTTTGTAATCATTGTTGTGAGAATGTTTCTGTAATGTTTCTTGACTTAGGCTTTGTCCCCGTTCAATCTCTCTTAGTGAATTCTCAGTGTATTTCTCTTCAGGAAGAATGGAATCAGGATGAGTGTCCACCATATTTATATATTGCCAACTAACATTAAGTTAATAAATGAAGAGAATAATTTTTATCACAAAATAAAGAATCTAGATCAAAATGGAAGGCTATTACCACTTTACTTTTAATTTTATATTGGTTTGCTCGCAACGTTCATATACATTGTGTTTCACACTACTCTTAATTCATATTGTGTTTCATACAATCATTCTCATGCATTGTTTTATAAAATCAATCACCACTGGAACTTGACAATCATCACTCAATATTTTCAAGTCCCCACTGGATCCTTTCCATTTCCTTTACCCCTTTCCTCCACCCACTAAACTGTGCAACGTTGTAGTTTTGTCCTTATTCATCCTCACCCCTCTGCTCCCACCCCTTCTATCCTTGGGTCCTCATACAAGTTTTACTAGTTATTCTTCTACTTTTACAATAATAGTATGTACAACAACCCTAAACCCTGTCCTATCGTATGTCAATCTCACTGTCTCCGACACACCTACCCCCATTACTCCAGTCACTGAAGCAATCCACCTCATAGAAGGTCTTCCTCTCCTGCGCTGTCCCTCTAACCTCCCAAGCATGCATCTTTCTCCAAGGATTGGTCCCTCCTTGCAACATGTGCAAAGTATGTCAGATGAAGCTTCAGAATGTTTGCCTCCAAGGAGCAGCCTGGTTTCCTTCTCCAGGATGAAACTGTTTGTTTTCTTAGCAGTCCATGGTATATCCAACACCACAGCTCAAAGGCATCAATTCTTCTACTAGCCTCTCTAGTCATTGTCCAGCTCTCTGATAAATAGCAAGTGATTGCAAAGACCATGGCCTCTATCTATTTCCAGAGTGACATCATTGCTCCTCAGTGCTTTGGAGAGATCCCTAACAGCAGACTTTCCCATTGCAATATGTCTTTAATTTCCTGGCTGCTCGTGCCAAGAGTGTTGACTATGGAGCCAAGCAAACTAAAGCTGTTAACAAACCAATATAAAATTAATAATAATAATAAGAATAATAAAGAATTTAATAACAGATTTATCCCGTGCAAAATGTCTTCTGATTTCTTGACTGTTGTTACCATGGGTATTGATTGTAGGTCCACATAAAATTAAATCATTGAAATCTTCAATTTTTCTTCAACTATGTGGGAGCACTAGTTGTCTAATTATCAATTGTGTTGCCATCAGAAAGGCATACTGTTTGAATAGCAAGCCACTCCTGGGAAGAAAGAAAGCTAATCTTTTCTGTGAAAATCTGCTGCAGGGGAAGCTCCAACTTTATAGCCTGTAACAATAAAAACAACAACATCATACTGTTGACTATTGAGAATTTTTGGATTTTTTTATGTTGAGACATAATCCATATTTAAGTTTTGATTAAGTTTTTTATCTTCTGCAATAATTTTTTCAAGTCATATTTGAATTCTAAAAGCAAAGCTGCGTCATCTGCATAATGTAGGTTGGTGTTGATACTTCCTCCAATCCTGACGTCACATTCGTTTTCATATAGCTCAACTTCTCAAATTATTTGTTTGGCATTCATATTAAATAGGTATGGAGAAAGGCTATAACTTTGATGCATACTTTTCTTAAACTATGCAG
This sequence comes from Elephantulus edwardii, assembly GCF_000299155.1. Taxonomy (NCBI): domain Eukaryota; kingdom Metazoa; phylum Chordata; class Mammalia; order Macroscelidea; family Macroscelididae; genus Elephantulus; species Elephantulus edwardii. Next base: position 56,677 of record NW_006400088.1, read on the forward strand.
TGTTCTCTTATTCTGTACAGACAACTTCTTCTTAGTTTGCCATACTATGGTCATGTTCATATTGCTGTGCTGCTGGATGCTATGCCACTGGTATTTCAAATACCAGCAGGGTCACTTTCAGTAAATTAGGATTGGCAGAGCTTTCAGACTAATATAGACTAAGAAGCAGAACTGGCTTTCCATTTCTGAAATAACAGACCTTCAAAAATCTTTTGGATAAGGAAAGATGAACCTCTCTCATTGGAAGACATTCAAAATGCTTCTGGGGAAGAGTGAGCTCCTCAAAGTGAAGTGAAGACGCAGATAAAGTTTTCAGCAGATGAAGAACCTTCATTTGCTGATGTGACAAGACTCAAATTGAAGAGAAACAGCTGCAAATATCCATTATAATTAAAATATAGAACATACAAAGTATGAATCCAGGAAAATTGAAGTGAAGAAAGTCAGCAAAAAATAACAGATGGATTATATGAACAAAGAGATGAAATTACTAAGAAAGAATCAAATGAAAATGTTAGAAATATATTTAAATACATAAACTCAAAGTACAATAAATGAGGAATGCTTTTGATGTGTTGGCTCATCAGTATATGAGACAGTGAGCTCAAGGGTAGATCAACAGAAACATTTCAATCTGAAATGCAAGGAAAAAAGAAAATAATTTAAAAGGATGAAACTATATTAAAATACATGTTTATGGAATTTCATAATGGTAGAAAGGAGAAGACATAGGAAGAAGAATTTTTTTATTTTATTAAATTTTATTAGTTTTAATGAACATTTACAGGGATTTTGGGGTTTCATTCCTTCATTACTGCACCATTCTCTCTACCCTCCTCCCCAATTTGTTCTTCTTCCCCGCCATCCGAATGTAGCAAGAAGAATTTAATGCACAAAAAGTTTCCAAGTATACTGGTATACACGAAACCACAAATTTAGAAAGCAGAGAATATTAAACAGTATTAAAAATTTCCCAAAAATGGATTTATGAGTTTATATTAAAACTATTGAAAAAATACAGATAAATATAAAATGTCTAGAAAAAGCAGACATTGGTGGAACATGTAAGATAATTAGGAAATAAAATTAGAAAAATAAAATAATCCGAGGGAATTTTTACCAGACAGCTACACCCCTGAATTTATCACATAACAAATTTTTGAGATTAATTAGTGCGTTATTTCTTTCAATATGTGTTTAAAGGATATTTTTAGGAAAAAGTAAATCATATGAGTCATAGCATTTCATTTACCATAGAAAAAGGAAAGAAATCTGATAAAGAGAAAATAGAAGTAATATTTTTACTTTATATTATTACTTGATATAAGATTAATTATTAAAATTAATAATATTAATACAATCTTAAATTTATATATTTGACCCTCAACTGAAATAAAGAACCAAAGGAGTAGGATTGAGGATTTAAGAATATTTGGTTATGAAATACACTAAACCATTAGCAGGTGAAATTATTATTGTTGTTATTGTGTGTACCACTGTGTCAGAATAGGCTCATAGCTGACCCTCTGGGGTTTTTCACAGACATTAAATTGTGCAGAAGAAGGCTATCTTTTATCCCACAGAGAAGCTGATGCATTTGAACCATGAGCCATTAGTTCAACTCCCTACCATTAAGCGACCAGAACTTCTAATGTGAAGTATATGAAATTGTACAGTGTTATTTGAAAATGAACTTAAATACATATGTGCATAAGTGTGTACAAATATATATCCAGATTTAGACATAGATAAAAAAATCTGGGTCAACAAGTAAAGGAATACTGAAAGAAATATAATTTATTAGTTAAGAAAGAATATAAAATAAAACTGTAATGAACTATTAATAAACCATTCACAGAGCAGTCCAAGGCCTTCTCTTGCTCCCCCATGCCGAGACCCATGCTCCATGGAGTCCAGAGCCCCTAGGCCTACCCCTGATCCCTTGCCTACCCAAGAATCCCTTGTGTGTCCTCAGTTCATCACACATCACACATCATGCCTACCCCTGACAAGATTTGTTCTCTTTCATAGAAGCTAATAGAACTGCTTCCTTACTACCACTAGGAAATAAAATGGGTTAGAGTGACTCTCTCTTGACCAGCTGCAAAAGAGGAGAGAGAAGAGCAGGTTGTTTACTACCACTAAGGGGAATTTCCAGTACCTCTGAGTCTTGGGGAATACACTGCTCAGAGAAGAGTGACTTTCTATTTTGACTAGTTACACAGGAGATGAGGGCATGCATCAGGCACTAACATCAACTGAGACTTGAGTATTGCCCTGAGTGGACATTAACACTTCCCTTGGCCTTATCTGTTCAGGCAAGGGTAGATCCCTTCTGACCAGCCAAAGGAGAGTAGAAGTGTGTCTTTGTTGACCATTAGCACCATCTGAGACTTAGGGGCTACACTGTTTGGACTTTGCTACTAAGCTAGACCCATATTCCTCAACAATAACAGCTCTTTCCAAACCAGCTTCAGGAGAGGAGATATATACAAGGGCCAGCCACTAGGACCAGTTGAGACTTGGATATGGGAAAACTGGGTGCCAAATGCGTCACTGGGCTTTTATTTGCATAGGTAGGAGTGATTCCCTCTTGACCAGATAAAGGACACTCGATTGGTGCGAGGGTCAACCAAGAGCACCAAAATGTGGGGGCTGTACTAGTCTATCCCAACTACTTCTCTGGGCATTTCCTCCGAGCAAAAGTCCAAAGGAAGCACTCTTAGGACATTTCCCTACCTCTGAAATACTTGGCCATGATCTTTTCCCCTGTTCCTGATAGAAAGAGTACAGTGATCATGGGGAACGGAGGCTCCAGACTTGATGGGTACAAGGACCACAAAGAACAATCAGAAACAGAAGAGGCAGGCAGAACTTCAGATGAGACTCTTGCAAAACAGAAAGAAGTTGAAAGACTTTAAGAAAGACAAGTTTTACCACAGCATAGAAACAGAAAAGAGTTTTGGTATAGTGAGATGTCCTCTGACATAAAGGGAATACTTTAAGTCTGCAACTAATCAATAACATCATAAAGATAAAGAATTGTTTACAACCTACACGAACACAATAGAAATGGCCTAAAACACACCAAGAACTTCAAATAATGACAAGGAAGCAGCAGGGATCTTCAAACATTGTGAAAATCCAAAACACATTTTCTCCTAAAAATGTTGAGCATATGACAAACTCAGTGAACACCCCGGAGACAGAAAGGTATATGAAACATATTGACATGACTGTATTGACAACAGATATTGTTGTTTTTGTTGTTATGTGCTTTCTAGTCACCTTCAACTCATAGTAACATTATGTATAATAACTCTAAACCTTGCCTTATCATGAGCCAATTTCATTGTCTCTGACACACCTACCCTCATTAACCCAGCTAGTGTGTCAATCCATCTCATCTAGGATCTTCCTTTCTTGTGCTGTCCTTCAATCCTTTCAAGTATGATGTCTTTCTCCAAGAACTGGTCCCTGCTAGCAACATGCCCAAAGTATGCCATACAGAACTTCAAATCCTTGCCTCCAAGAATCAGCTCAGTTTCACCCTCTCCACAATGGATCTCTTTATTCTGTTATTAGCTGTTCTTGGTCTATTCAATACTCTTCTCCAGCACTACAACTCAAAGGCACCAATTCTTCTGTCATCCTTAGTCATTACTCCACTCTCTGAGGTATATCAAGTAATTTCAAAAAGAATGGTTTGAATCATGTGCACCTTAGGATTGACATTGGTGTTCTTTAACACTCTGGAGAGGTCCCTGATTGCAGTTTTCCCAATGCAACTTGTCTTGTGATTTTCTGACTGCTGGTGCCAAGAGTGTTGATTTATAGAACTGAGCAAGTTGAAACTTAACAATTTCAATCTCTTCCCTATCTATTATTGTGCTGTCAGTTGGCTTAGTGATGAGAATCTTTGTTTTCCTAATGTATTTGACCTTCTGTAGCAAGTACTTCAAGTAGTTGTAGCATCTTATGTTATTCTCCATATATGAACAGTTAAAGATATAAATTATGGGAGAAAGAAGAGAAACCATGAGTAAAGAGAATACATCAGAGACAGAAAACTAGAAGAGACATACAGATATGGAGTTAAAAGATCAGCTGTAGAAGAAAATACAAATGATGAAAGAAAGAATTAAAGCTACAAATAAACCAAATACTATAGAGAGAAGGAGCCAAAGAAAATATATTGATGAAGGAGCATGAACAACACGGAAGAAGAAATCAAATAGGAAAAAAAATATATTGCAAAAGATAGAAGAAAGAGTTGAAACAATAGTTAAAGGAGTACAGGAACTTAAAAAAAATAGTTACTACAGCGAAAGATCCGAAAAAAAACAGTACTGCAAATAACAGAAATACATAAAAATGCAATCCAGAATATAAAAAATGCAGAAATTCCCAACATGCTCGAAGGACGTGAAACATACAGATGAAATAGAAAGTCAATAATCTTTAAGATAAAGACCTCAATGCAGACATACTAGGGGAAAAAAGCAGAGAGGAGACAAAATAACAATGAGGAAACATTAAAATCATGTGGTATAACAGCCAAAAATAACAACATAAGATTGATTGCAATTCCAGAACATGAGATGGGGCAGGGAAAGCACTGATAAACTGTGGAAGAAGTGGTATAAGATAACTTCACAGGTACCAGGAAAAATGAGGAAATTTACATTCAATGGGCTTGATAAATCTCAGACTGGACTCCAAAAGAAACACATCAAGATATATCATAGTCAAATTCTCCAAAATCAAAGATTAAGATAGAATACTAAAAGCCGTGCAAGGAAAAAAAATCACACACAAAGGAGAACCAGTAAGATTACGTTCTTATTTCTCAGCAGAAACCATACAAACAATAAGACAATGAGATGGGATATACAGATGGTCCAAAGAAAACAGTTGTTGGCCAAGGATCCTATACCCAGTAAACCTGTCCATCAAGGAAAGCGTATCAGTTTAATAAAAGAATAAACTTTAAGAATTTGTGGGGAAAAAAAGAAACTCCACAAAAAATCATAAGGGAAGTCTTCCACACAGAAACATCAAAATAAAATGGATAAATAATAATAACTAGAAACAAGAGAAAAAGAAATATAGCAAAATGGCAATGATGAAATATGGCCTGTCAATAACCACACTTAGTGTGAACAGGTTAAATACATCAGTTAAGAGAGGGGGGAAAGTAACAAAATGGATAATAAAACAAAGTCTACAAATATATTGCCTACAAGTGACACATCTAAGAAATGAGGAAAAAGATAAATCAAAAATCATAAAGTGTAAAAAAGTATACCAAACAAACGGCATCCACAAAAAGGCAAACATGGCAATAATAATCTTTGATAAAATAGATTTCAGCATGAAAACCACCATAAATGACAAGGAAATGTACTATACAATTATTAATGTCACAATAGATCAAGAAGACATGATCTTAGTAAACATATACTCACCTAATGACTTTTGTTAGATGTCACTGAGTCTAGTACAGCTCATAGTGACCCTATGAACAATAGATTTGAACACTGTCCTATCCTGTGTCATCTTTACACTTCCTGACACACTGAAGTTCATTGTAGCAGTCACCATGTCAATTCACCTGGCTGAGGGTCTTCCTCTCCTTCATCAACTCTCCACACTTTCAAGCATCATGTTCCTCTCTAAGGAATATATCTGAAGTATGGGAAGGGAAGTCTCATCAACCTTGTTTCCAAAGAGCTTTGCATCTGTACCCTCTCCAAGACATATTCATCTGTTCTATTGACTATCCATAGGATGTTCAGTGTTTAACACCACAAGACAAAGAACTCAATACTTCTTCTGTCAACCCTATTCACTGAACAGCTCTCAGATCAATAGCAAGTGATTGGAAAGATCATGGCCTGAATTAGATGCACCTTAATCCTCAAAAAGAAATAATTACTCCACAATTGTTTGGCAAGATCCATAAAGACAGACTTTGCCAATGTAATATATCTCCTGATTTCTTGACTCCTGGTACCAAAGGTGTTAACTGTAGATCCAAGTGAGAGGAAATTGTTGACAGTTTCCATTTCTTCTCCATGCACCATGATGTTGCCTATCAGTGCAATGGTAAGAAGCTTTGTTTCCTTGATATTGAGATGAAATTCAAATCATCGAAGGCTGAATTCCTTGTTCCTCTGCAACAATGCCTCAAGTCCTCCTCACTTTCAGCAAACAAGGTTGTGTCATCAGTGTAATGCAGATTATTGATGAATCTCTCTCCAATCCTGATGCCACATACCTGTCCATAGAGTACAGCTTCTCAAAGAATTAGCTCAGCATACAGATTGAATGGATATGGAAAGAGAATAAAACCCTTACACACTCTCTACTTAATTTTAAGCCATGAAGTGTTCTCTTGCTTTGTACAACAGCCTCCTGGCCCAGGTATAGGTTTCACATGAGCACAATTAAGTGCTCAGGGACTCTTATTCTTCTCAATATCAGTCACAACTTGTTATTATCCACATAGTCAAACCCTTTTGCAGTCAATAAAGCATAAATAGACATTCTACTGGTATTCTCTACTTTCAGCAAGGATCCATCTGATATTAGCAATGATTTCCCTGGTTCCATGATCTGTTCTACATCCTACCTGAATTCTAGCAGTTCTCTATTTGTTTACTGTTCTAGCCTTTTTTTTTGTTACTGATCTTCAGCAACATTTTGTTTGCATGTAATATTAATGCTATTGTTTGATAGCTTCCACATTCTGTTTGATCATCTTTCTTGGAAATGGGAACAAATATGGACCACTTCCAATCCACTGACCACACAGCTGTTCTCCAAATTTCCTGGCAGAGACTGGTAAGTGCATCCAAAGTTGCATCAGTTAATTGAAATAAGCCAATTGGTATCACATCGATTCCTGGGCGTTATATTTTGCCTATGCCTTTCAATACAGTTTCCACAACATCCTTCATTACTTGGCTCCAGCTTATATGATGTTGTTCTTGTTGTTATGTGCTGTCGAGTCGCCTGCGACTCATAGCGACCCTAAGTACAACAGCCCTAAACTCCGCTCTGTCCTGTGCCAATCTCATCGTCTCTGACACTCCCATCCCAATTATCCCAGTCACTGAATCAATCCACCCAATAGAGGGCCTTCCTCTCCTGCGCCGTCTCTCCACCCTCCCAAGCATGATGTCCCTCTCCAAGGACCGGTCTCTCCTCACAACATGTCCAAAGTA
>NW_006400088.1:66569-78118 GCF_000299155.1 Elephantulus edwardii
TATTTCCCTGCTCCATCATCCACCAGGATACCCAGCCACTTCTACCCCTTCCCTTCACATCTATCTCCCTTTGACCAGCCCTCCATCTAATAACTTATATATGAAGTTCCATGGCTTCTGTGATTCCAAACACATCAGCTGATGGTAGTTCCTCATGTTGGGATTAATGTCTCTGAAGTTTAGTCATAATGCTTCCCGACTAAAGGTGATGTATCCTGTTGAACTGGTGTGTAGATAGGCTTTTCTTGGCACGAGGGCCTGAGGCCCTTGGGCCGGAACGAATGTCTCGCGGTTTTTCTGAAATTTTTCAGTGTCAGTCCATTCTTTTTGGTACCGTGACTCTATGTATTCACTCAATCTTCTTTTGATGATTTCTGGGTCATCCAGTATATTGCTCACATCTTTCAGTACTGCAACTCAAGGTTTAAATTTGTTTTTCAGTTCTTTCAGCTTGACAAATGCAGAGCCAGTTCTTCCCTCTTTATTCTCCAATTCCAGCTTTCTGTACATTCCAGTATGAGGTATTGCTTTGTCCTCTCAAGCTGCTCTATGAATTCTTCTGTTTAGCTCTTTTACTTCTGTATGTTTCTTTCCCTTTTTTTTGATCTTGATGTCCTAGTGCAATTTTCAGAGTCTCTTCTGACATCTATTTTTTTTCTTTCTCGTCTGTTTTTGTAATGATCTTTTGCTCTTTTTGTGAATGATACCTTTGATATCACCCCACAACTCTTCTGATCTGTGATTGTTGTTGCTCAATGCCTCAAACCTATTCCTATGATGATCTTCAGATGGCATTGATTCAATATCATGTCTTAGCTCTTGCAGACTTATTTTCATTTTCTTCAGCCTCAATTTGAACTCGCATAGGAATAATTAATGGTATTACCCATAGTCTGCCTCTGGCCTAGTTTTGACTGCCAATATTGAGCTTTTCTAATAATTTATTCCACAAATGTAGCCTATCTGACTCCTATGCAGCTCATCAGGTGAGATCCATATATAAAGTCACCAATCATGTCTTCAAAAAAAAATTTTATTTTATTAATTTTAATGAAAATTTACAGAGATTTTGGATTTTCGTTCATTCATTGTTGCACTTTTCTCCCTGCCCAGACCTCCCCTGCCACCAGTTCGCTCCTCTCTTTGAAAAGTAAAAGAAAAATTCTTTCTTTGGTATACAATCCCCCCGCACCCCTCCCACCGCCCCAAGTACACTCCACTATGCAACCTTAATTCTGGACTCTTGTGATAACCATAATACCCTATCAAATATTGCTTTTAAATTATTCTCTCCCTCATCTGTTTCAATGCAGTATACATAATTTATCATGGGGAAAGGAAAAACAGAGATGGTGCCGTAGAGGAAACAGCTTAAGGAGCTGGAGGAGTGGCAAGCTTCATGGAAACTGGCCACCTGAGAGACCGACGTGGCTCACAAGAATTTGAGTCAGAACCATCAAGAGAAATAACATAGGCATCATCAGAATCCCAAAACCGAAAGAAGCAAGTTAAGGGACTGGAAAAAGTTGTGGAAAAGTGGATCAGAGACCTGGGAGTAAAGCCTAAACCATAATGTTCATAAATTGGGATCAAGCATAGAAGCCTACTCCAAGGAACAAAGAGACTGCCAAATACAACCAGAAATGCACAATTTAAAGAGGATAAAATTGATGCACTGGACCTTCTAAAGAGTAAATATCTGTTCACATAAAAAACTTTTTCCAAAAGGGTGAAAAGAAAACCTACAGATGGGAACAAACATTTGGTAATACCATCTCAGACAAGAATTTTATAACAAAAGTTTATAGAATACTCCTGGGCCTCCACAAGAAAAAAGACTGATAACCTAATTACAAGATGGGCAAAAGACATGGAAAGAATTTTCACAGAGGAAGATATTTGAATGGCAAACAGACACATGAAGAAATGCTCCAAATCACTGGCAATAAGAGAGATGCAAATCAAAACCACAATGAGGTACCATCTCACTCCACTTTGTGGCAAAGTTTAAAAGAGCAGCAAGTAATAGATGTTGGAGAGGATGTGGTGAGAAACGAACTCTTAAACATTGCTGGTGGAATTTTAAAATGGTGCAACTATTCTGGAAGGCAGTTTGGCACTTCCTAAAAAAGCTGAACATAGAAATTCCATATGACCTAGCTATTCCACTACTTGGAATATACTGTGAAAATATGGTATAACATCATTATTGTAGAATGACTATGAGGATCCAGGGGTGGGAAAGACTGGAAGTAGAAGCATATGGATGTACAGGGGGAATAGGAGATTAATCATTGGATTGCACAATTTGATAGGGGGTGGTGAGGTAAATGGAAAGAATTTGTTCTAATTTGTATTAGTATATTGTAAATAAAGTAGTGGGGTAAAAAGAAAAAAAAAGTTGTGGAAGAGTTGTGGTTGTTGTTAAGTGCCGTCGAGTCACTTGCTACTCACAGCGACCCAATGTACAACAGCCCTGAACTCTGCTCTGTCTTGTGCCAATCTCATTGTCTCTGACACACTCATCCCGATTACCCCAACCACCAAATCAATCCATCTTCTAGAGGGCCTTCCCCTCCTGCGCCTGACCTCCACCCTCCTAAGCATGATGTCCTTCTCCAAGGACTGGTCTCTCCTTACAAAATGACCAAAGTATGTCAGACAAAGCCTCAGAATCCATGCCTCCAAGGAGCAGCCCGGTATAACCCACTCTAAGACGAATCTGTTTGTTTTCCTAGCAGTCCATGGTACCCTCAACACTCTTCTCCAACACTAAAGCTCAAAGGCACCAACTCTCCTTCTATCCTCCCTAGTCATTGTCCAACTCCTTGGTGCATAACTTGTGATTGCAAAGATCATGGTCTGTATCAGACTCACCTTAGTCTCCAGAGAGACACCATTGCTCTTCAGTACTTTAGAGAGGTCCCTAACAACAGATTTTCCCATTGCAATACATCTTTTAATTCCCTGGCTGCTGGTGCCAAGAGTGTTGATTGTGGAGCCAAGCCGACTAAAGCTGTGAACAGTCTCAATCTCTTCTCCGTCCATCCTGATGTGGAAGAATTACTAGGGGGAAAATTCCCAGGCATAATGAAGAATGAGAGAAAGTATAATCAAGAAGCTGAGCAAACACCATATAGAATAGGCCCCAAAAGAAAAACACCAAGGCATATAATAGTCATATTTGCCAGAATCGAAGATACGGTGAAAATTCTAAAATCAGCAAGGGAGAAACAGAGTAACCTATAAGGGAGAGCAAGTAAGGTGAAGTGTCAATTTTTCAGCAGAAACTATGTGAGCAAGAAGACAGTGGAAGGACATATATCAAACACTCAAAGACTTCAACTGTCAACCAAGAATACTGTATCCAACAACACTGTATATCAAATACGAAGGAGAGATCAAGATATTCCTAGAAAAATGGAACCTAAGGGAGTTTTTTAGAAATAAGACCAGCCTTGCAAGAAATATGAGAGACATCCTTCTTACAGAGGTGCCACAGAAAGCAGCATGGACCAAAGTAATTAGTAACAACATCAAAAAAGAACTCAACAAAATGATAGCAATAAAATCCTACCTTTCAATAAATACAGTGAATGTGAATTATTTAAATGCACCACTGAAAAGAAAAAGAGTGGCAGACTGGACAAAACAAACAAACAAACAAAAAACAAACAAAAAACAAACAAAGAAACCCGCCCCAAACCCAAAATCCATCAATATGCTGTCTACAAGAGACACACTTGAAAAAATGAAGATTAAAAATAAAATAAAAATGAAAAGATATGGAAAAAAGATATCAAGCAAATAGGAACCAGAAAAAAGCAGGATTAGTGATATTAATTTCTGATAAAATAGATTTCAATTAAAAAAATCACAACAGGCAAGGACTGTCACTACATAAAATGCTTAAAGGGTCAATAGAACAAGAGGACATAACAATAATGAATATCTATGTTCCAAATGAAAGACCTGCAAAATATATAAAACAAACATTAACAAAACTGAAAAAGGAAATAGATACCACTACTAGAGTAGTTGGAGACTTCAATACAAGATGCTCAAGAATTAAATCACACATAATCCAACTAGACCTCATAGATATTTAGAGGCAGGGGATGACAAAACAAAATATTACAATGAAATGAGCAAGGAGCTAGAGTTAGAAAATCAAAAGGTCTGAACTCATTCAGCATTTCTTAAGCTCAAGGAAATGAAGAACAAATTCAAACCTCAAGTTGCTATAATCAAGGATGCTTTAGGCAGAATATTAAATTATCCGGGAAGCATTAATAGAATATGGAAAGAATATACTGAGTCACTGTATTGAAAAGAATAGGCAGACACAGAAGAATTTAATGAAACAACATTTGTGCAAGAGCCTATGGTGATGAAGGAAGAAGTCCAAGCTGCTTTGAAGGAAACAGAAAAAATAAGGTCCCAGGAATAGATGTTATACCAGTTGACACATTTCAGCTAACAGATGCTGCCTTGGATGTGCTCACCAAGTTGTGCCAAGAAATCTGGAGAACAACCACTTGGCCAATTGACTGGAAGAGATCTATATGTGTTCCCATTCCAAAGAAGGGTAACCTAACAGAATGTGGAAACTAGAGAACAATATCATTGATTTCACATGCAAGCAAGATTCTACCGAAGATTATCCAAAAACGACTGGAACAGCAAATCAGCAGAGAACTGCTGGAAGTCCAGGCTGGGTTTAGAAGGTGTCATGGTACTAGGGATATTGTAGCCAGTGTTAGATAGATCTTAGTTGAAAGCAGGGAATACCAAAAAATGTCTATCTGTGTTTCATTGATTATGCAAAGGCATTTAACTGTGTGGATCATAACAAATTGTGACTGACTTTGAGAAGAATGGGAATCCTGGAACACTTGATCGTGTTAATGCAAAACTTAAACTTGGACCAAGAGCCAGTTATCAGAACAGAGTAAGGAAACACTGTATGGTTCAAAATTGGGAAGGGTGTATGACAGGGATGTGTCCTATCTCACACCTTTTCAACCTGTCTGCAGAAGAGAACATCTGAAAGGCTGAGCTCTATGAGAAGTGTGGCGTCAGGATTGGTGGAAGAGCTATAAAAAATCTGCGTTATGCAGATGATACAACCCTGCTTGCTGAAACTGAGGAGGACTTGAAGTGCTTGCTGTAGAGGGTCAAGGACTGCAGCCTTCAATATGGATTTAGGCTCAATATCAAGAAAACAAAGATTTTCACCACTGGACTAGCATCAGGATGGATGGTGAAGCAATTGAGATTGTTAACAACTTTAGTCTGCTTGGCTCCACAGTCAACACTCTTGGCACCAGTAGCCAGGAAATTAAAAGACGTATTGCGATGGGAAAGTCTGCTGTTAGGGACCTCTCCAAAGTACTGAAGAGCAATGGTGTCACTCTGAAGACTAAGGTGAGTCTGATACAGACCACGGTCTTTGCAGTCAGTTGTTATGAATCAGAGAATTGTACAATGACTAGGAAGGATAAAAGGAGAATTGATGCCTTTGAGCTGTGGTGCTGGAGAGGAGTATTGAGTGTACCAGGGACTTCTAAGAAAACAAATAGATTCATCCTGGACATGGTTAAACCAGGCTTCTCCTTGAAGGCAAGGATTCTGGGGCTTCGTCTGACATACTTTGGACATGTTGTAAGGAGGGAGAGGTCCTTGGAGAGGGAAATCATGCTTGGGAGGGTGGAGGGACAGCACAGGAAAGGAAGACCCTTTCTGAGGTGGATTGATTCAGTGATTGGATTGATCTGGATGGGTTTGTCGGAGGCAGTGTGATTGGCACAGGATAGAGCAGGGTTTAGGGCTGTTGCACATAGGGTCGCTATTAGTTACAAGGGACTCGACAACACATAACAACAACAACAACAACAACAACAACATAAATCCACTTGCTATACAGAGGTAACTCGTGGTTGCTGCTAAGTCGAACCCTGTGATATTAATGAGCCAAATGTGAGAATGGTTACCCACGGTGCACAGTGTTTGGTAAAGCTCCCCAATAAAAAAAAAGCTTTGAAGCAGGAGTGGCATTTACTTCCATAATAGTTTGCCTCTGGAAACCCTGTGAACCTGGAGAGAGAAGAAAAGTTATACAGGAGGTGTCCAGGACTTTTGTTCATAGGGTAGCTATGAGTCACCTGCAACTCGACAGTACTTAACAAGAACAACATGAATGCAACACCGTCCTTCTGTTTTTCATTCCCAACATAGCATAGCATATATTTTTTTATTCCAATTTGCCAAATTGATCCATTTCATCTCATCAATGTCTAGTATGTTGACCTGCAAAATACATAAAACAATAGTTTACAGATTTAAAGAAAGAAATATCCTCACAATAATGGTAGAAGACTTTAACACACACCACTTTCAGCAAAAGATAGGTCAACTTGAAAGAAACGTAACGAAGTTGCAAAAGATTTGAACTTTATAATCGCCCAAAATGGTCTTGCAAATATAGCCTGAAGTGCACAACCAGGAAAGTACAAAATTGTTGAGTAGAACCTTCTAAAAATGAAATCCTTGTGTACATGAAAACCTTTCCCAACAGTTTGAAAAGAAACCCTACCAACGTGGAAAAAAACCCAACACCACATTTCGCAATGACAGCTCAGACAAGGGTTTCATAGTGAATGTTTACAGATTACTACTGAGTATCCACAACAAAAAGCCTGATAACACAATAACAAAATGGACAAAAGACATGAAAAGGCTTTCCACAGAGAGACATTCAAATGGTCACTGGTAATCAGAGATGCAAATTAAAACTACAGTGAGATAGCATCTCACTCCAGTATCAGTAGCAGAGATTAACAAGATAGTAGCAGAGTAGCAGAGATTATTAGCTCTCTCACACACTGCTTATGAGATTGTAAAATGGTACAACCATTCTAGAAATCAGTTTGGCATTTTCTCAAAAAGCTCAACACAGATAGATATTCCATATGAACCAGTTATTATACTCCTAGGACTATATCCCAAGGAATTTATAACTAATACAGGAAAAGAGATATATGCACCTATATTCACAGAACCATATATATTCACAATAACATGCAAACAGAAACAGTCCAAATGGCCATCAACAAATGAATTAATTGGAAAAATTGTGGTACATTTACAAAAACGAAATATTATGAAGCACTAAGGAGTAACAATTTTGTAAAATACTGTATAAAATGGAAGAGCCTAGAAAGCATTGCATTGAGTGAAATAACTCAGACTTATAAGGACAAATATTGCACAGGATCATTGTTATAAATTATAGAGGTAGCTAGTAATATATGTATAAATGTCCAAAAGGGAAAGGGAAAGGAGAGAGATGAGTGGAAAAAGAAACACGGAAATCACTAAAATAGCAGAGATTATTGGGCAGATTAGGGGAAAGGAATGAGAAATATTTAATGAGGACTTGATGAGATGGTATAATAGCAGATACAGATCAGTGGTGGTTGTTTGTGTAAAATACAGTGTATAGGAATTGTTCTATGAAGCACAGTATGAATGGAGGATTATATAGAACACAATGCAAATGAATGAAATAGAAAGTAAATGAACTACTGCATGAAAACTGAAAGAAGGTTGGGGAAAGGGGAAGAGACATGACCACTGGGATGGTTGAGGTTGGGGATGGAAGAAAGAATAGAGGGGACAAACAGTGGAGTCTTGGAAGGACAGTGAGATAAGAGACATACATAACTGGTAATTAATTTTATGAAGTACAGTGTGTATGAGAGATTGTGTTAGGCACAATCTACATGGATAAATTACAGTGCATAATGGTGGTTATACCCAAATAATAAATGGAGGGGGATGACAAAACGTATTATGTAATGAACACTGGATATTGCATATTTTGAAAGTGTGTAATTTTGCCTTTGGCCAATTCTTAATTTGGAGTGGTAAAAGGGAAGATCTGGCCTGGAGATAAGCTTGTTAAAAGTAAAATCCGACAGTGAGGGTTGGAGCATGTTCGGGGGTAAGATTTAGTCACACTCAGTACTACGAGGAGATGTGCATTTTAATAGATATGTGAACTCACATTGGACTGTTAATGGAAGAGATTCACCTTTGAAAGAAGGTCAAATAGGAAAGAAGATAAGGAAAAAGAAGAGAGGAAAAGAAGTGGCTTCATGTTATAATGGGAAGAAACTGTTTCACTTCTGAGGCAGGTAAATTTGGTATCCCTCAAAACCCACCTGCAAGACTTGAGGTTGGTGTATGCTCACTCATTTGAATTACTTATACCCATAGGAGTGGAAGTGGAAGGAACACAACAACAGAGAAACAGGATGAGCTTCGACATATTCCTTCACCCCTTCTAACCTGACATGCACAGATGTGTTGATAAGCAGGGAAGGACCGTTGGCTTGAGGAACAGGGAGTTTTGAGAACCCCTGGACTGTTGTCTCAACTTGGCCTCTAGTAGGGACTAGAGCTTGAGTGAGGAGACCAAAAAGTCTAGAATGCAGGGAAAAGTGTGGACTTCTGAGCTTGCAGTGGATGTCCATATAAAACTAGCCACAGACACCTGAGGTGAGTTGGCCAGAACTCAACCAGGGAAAGAGAGGATGATCCATGCTGTGAACTACAGTTGATTGCTCTGGACCAGTCGCTGCTATGGATGCAGATGTGCAAACATTTCCACTTGAAAAGAGGATCCTTTAGCAAAAGGGAAGTGCTTATTTCCTCAGAGTACTGGTTTGATGGGGATGGACAAAAATAAATTGGCTATCTAAGAGGGGAGTATTAGGGTATGTGACATGAAGTAGTAGCTGGTTTACATGCTTTCAAAAAAGTAGTTGTTGGTAGAATGATTGTAAAGGAGGAACCCACCCTTCTTAATATAAATGAACAAACTATAATGTCAGTGAAAGACGGTATGGTACACTATATAGATAGAACTAGAGATAGGGATAGAGATAGAGAGATAGAGAGAGAGAGAGATGATAGAGATAGAGATAGAGATAGAGATAGAGATAGAGATAGAGATGTATGTACATATATATATATACATATATACACATATATACACACACATATATACATATAAATATGAATGATAAAAATATTAATTAAAAAAGAAAACAACAAAAATATTTAATCAATAAAAGAAAAAAGGGAGAAAAAGATGAAAATGAAAAGTTTAATGTAATTAACAATAAAATGGAAAATCAATGTGATTTGTAAACTTTTAGTGAAATACAGTGTACATAATACTTCAATAAACATGAGTGTTCATGCTGAGCTCTTATTTCTTTATAATGGGTACCTAATTATGTGGATAATATACAAATAATATGAATTAGAAAAGAAATGTATAACATCAAGCAGAACAACTTTAAATTAAAAGCATAATAACAGAAAATTATGAATACTGTGTGCTATGAATTATAGTCAACTCAATGTTACCTAACAACATTAGTTGAAAGTACAGTTTACTAAACTTATATAATTAGCATATTCCTACACAGTCCTTTTGAAAGTCAAATCCAATAGCTAGGAACCTCTAGCTTTCAAATATTCATACTCTGTATTCCACGTTTCAATTATTAAAGATTGCTTGCAACTATTTGTCCTTATTTTGATTGACTGCCATTCTCCAATCTACCTTTAATACTGTATATCTTATTAATATTCCTCTATTGTTTATAGATTGACTGTGCTTACCAGTCTATGCTATGAAATTTTGAAGAAAGCTACCTGCTTGACTGACTAGAAGAGATCAATGTTAGTTCCCATTCCCAAGAAAGGTGATCCAACAGAAAGTGGAAATTATCAAATAATATCATAATATTGTCATCAAGAAAACACTGCATAGTTTAAAATCAGGAAAGCTATATGCTACGGATGTGTCTTATCCCCATAACTTTCCAGTCTTTATATGATACAGATCAACCAGAGGCTGGGCTCTTTGAAAATTAATATGGCATCAGGATTGGAGGAAGACTCAGCAACAACCTGCATTATGCAGATGGCACAACCTTCCCAGCTGAAACTGAGGACAACCTGGAACACTTGCTGCAGAAGGTCAAGGACTGATACCTTCAATATGGAATAAAGTTCAATATCAAGTAAATAAAGATTTTCACCACTGGGCTGATTGGCAGCATTATGATAGATGGTGAAGAGATTTTAGATTTTTAATATCTTTAGTTTTTGGCTCCACAGTCTACACTCTTTGTCCTTCAGCCAGGAAATCAAAAGATAAATAGCATTGGGAAAGTCGACTGTCAAGGACATCTCCAGAGTACTGAAGAATAATGTCAGTCTGGAGACTAAGATGTGCCTGATGGTCTTCAAGATTATATGCTATATATCAGAAAGCTGTACAATGACTAAGGATGACAGAGGAGAACTGATGTCTTTTAGCTGTGGTGCTGGAAAAGAATATTGAATATACCATGTACTGCTAAGAGAACAAACAGGTTCATCCTGGAGAAGATGAAACCAGGGTGTTGTTTAGAGGCAAGGATTTTGAAGCTCGGTCTGACATACTTTGGGCATGTTACAAGGAAAGACCAGTCCTCGGAGAGGCAAATTATGCTCGGGAAGGTGGAGGGACAGTGTAGGAGAAGACCCTCCATGAGACGGATTGACTTAATAAGTAGGGTAATGGTGGTAGGTGTGTCAGAGGCAATAAAGTTGATTCAGGATAGAGCAGGGTTCAGAGCTATGTATTGCAGGTGACTTGAAAGCACATAATAACAACAACATCAACATCATTAATACCACATGCAAACAAAATGCTGCTGAGGATCATTAAAAACCAGTTAGAATAATGAATAGACATAGAACTGCCAGACGTTCAAGCTGGATTTAAAAGAAGCTATGACATGAGAGAAACCATTGTTTATGTCAGATTGTTCCTAGCTGAAAGCAAAGAATATGAGAAGAATGTCTATTTGTTCTTTATTGACTCTACAAAGGCATTTTACTATGTAGATCATGACAAGTTACTGCGAGCATTGAACATAACAGAGATTACAAAACACTTCATTGTGCTCATGCCAAAACTATTCTTAGACCAAGAAATAGTTGTGTAAACAGAGTAAGAGAATATATCATGGTTTAAAATTAGGAGAGTAGATTCCAAAAGACAGCACGGAATGACAAAGCAAAATATTACAATGAAATGTGAGAGGAGCTAGAGTCGGAAAATCAAAAGGGCTGAACTCGTTCAGCATTTCTTAAGCTCAAGGAACTGAAGAACAAATTCAAACCTCGAGCTGATACAATCAAGGATGCTTTAGGCAGAATGTTAAATGATCCAGGAGGTATCAAAAGAAGATGGAAGGAATAGACTGAGTCATTGTATTGAAAGGAATTGGCAGATAGAGAGGAATTTCATGAAATAGCATTTGAGCCAGAGCCTATGGTGATGAAAGAAGAAGTTCAAGCTGCTTTGAAGGAAATAGCAAAAAAGAAGGCCCCCAGAATAGATGGTATACCAATTGAAGTATTTCAGAAGACAAATGTTGCCCTGGATGTGCTCACCAAGTTGTGCCAAGAAATCTGGAGAA
>NW_006400088.1:79508-80895 GCF_000299155.1 Elephantulus edwardii
GGCTGTTGTACATAGGGTCGCTATGAGTAGCAAACTACTCGATGGCACATAACAACAACAACAACAACGACAACACTGTATCTTTACTCCACACTTATTTAATTTATGTGCTGAATAAGTTATTCAAGAAGCTGGACACTCTGAAGAAAATGTGGCATCAGAATTGGAGAAAGACTAATAAATAACTATCATTATACAGATGAAACACTCTTGCTAGCTGAAAGGGAGAAGGACTTGAAGCACTTGCTGCAGAAGGTTAAACACTGCAGCCTTCAATATTGACTGCATCTCAATGTCAAGAAAGCATAAATCTTCTCCACTGGACCAATTGATAATTCACAACATGATGGACAGAGAAAGGATTGAGACTGTCAACAAAGTCAACTTACTTGGATCCACAATCAGTATACTTAGTAATAGCAGTCAGAATATAAGGAGATGTATCTCACTGGAAAAGTCTGTAGTCAAGGACCATTCATATTATTGAGGAGTAATGATGTACGTGTGAGGACAAAAGTAGGCCTGAGTGGGGGAATTATATATCAATGAAGGGGTTTATCTTTTGCTTTTAGAAGAGAGGAGCGAACTGGGGGAGGGAGGGGTGGGGGCGTGGAGGTAGAGAAAAAGGTGCAACACTGGATGAATAGAAATCCAAAATCTCTATTAAAATTAATAAAATAAAATTTAAATAATAAAAAAGTAGGCCTGAGTCAGTCATTTACTATGCATTTGAGAGCTGGACAACGACTAAGGATGACAGAATAAGAATTGATGCTTTTAAACTGTGGTGTGGAGAAGATTGCTGAAGATCTCATGGAATGACAAAAGAACAAACAAAAAGTTCAGAGTGTTCCTTGGAGCCAAAGATAATGAAGCTTGATTTCACATCTTTGGGTGTGATGCTAGGAGAGGACATCATACTTGGAAATATAGAGGGATGATGAAAGAGAGGAAGACCTTGAACCAGGAAGATTGACACAGTGACTGCAGCAATGGGTTTGAGTATGTCAGAGATTGTGAGGATGGCACAGCATAGGACAGCATTTAGAGCCATTGTTCATAGAGTTGCTACAAGTTGCACTTGACTGGATAGCACCTTACAATGACAACAATAACTAGCAAAGTAATTTTGAACATTCAATTTTCTGCATTACAATTTTAAAATAAAACTTGAAAAATAAATCTAAGTAAGTTTTTCTTTTGACAGTCTATGGAATATTTAGTACTCTTTTCCAGTACTCAAAGACATTTGCTCTTCTGTTAATTTACTCTTCAGCACTCAGATGCATATTAGGTGGTTGCAAAGACCCTGGCTTGAAAAAGGCACACCTTAGTCTTTAAACAGATATTTTTCTTCAAGACTTTGGAGAAATCCCTAATAGCAGAC
>NW_006400088.1:82265-91822 GCF_000299155.1 Elephantulus edwardii
TAGGTTGCAACACCCCCATGATACATCTTCAAGGATATGTACATGTACAGCCAAGCACAATCAATAAGAGTGCATCTGAATTCCAAAAAAAAAAAAAAAAAATCTCCTAATCTTTTGATTACTAATAACTAGGATGTTGATTGTGGATCCAAGTAAACCTAGAAATTAGCATAGGAAGATAAAGCTTATAAAACCACCCACTTGGAAGTTAAGTGAAAGGTGCTCCACTTAAGTAGCTTCTCTCTAGGGAGGTTTCAAGTCAGCTCTCTTTCGCTCAGCTCAGTGTGCCAGATGAAAAAATGAATCTTCCTCCTTCTTGTATCTCCCTGTCCTATATTTTTATTATCCTGTTTGGTCCCTGGAATGATTCCCTTAGCAGAAGGGATCCTTAAATGGAGGGAAGTTTTTTCCAGGAGACTTTTAGTTCCTTCTCTCACCTGAACCTGGGAGTGCAGGCTCTGGGGATGAGTGTCTCATGTGATGGCATCTTCTTTCCTGAAGCCAAATGTCTTCCTTTATACCTGGAGTGGTGCAAGATCAGGGGTATAAACTTAAGCAGTTTGTGTCCAGGAGAGTTTCACGTCACCTCTCTTTCTCAACAGCTCAGTATGCCAGTTGAGAAAGTGAGTCTTTCCCTTGTTTGTAGTTCTCTGCCCCAAACTCTCTTGTTCTGTTTGGTTCCTGGAATGGCCCTGTGACAGCAGGAATCTTCCAATGGAGGGACCTTTCCCCAGAGAAGCTTCAGTCCCTTTTATCAAGTAATTTTTATTGAGAAAGGTTAATGAAATTGTTTTATAAGGTGTAGGAGACAAAAAAGATTAATTAAATTGTGCTGAGGAACATTTTATTGAGAAGAATTTCTCACTATTTTCACTTAGGACAGAACTGAGTAAGATTAGCCTCATCTGTAATAGGAGCAATTTAATCTAGAATGACTTAGTGATAAGGAGTTAACACAGCCAACACAAAGACACATAGTGCAAGTCCACCAGCTGCTGTACAGGAGAAAGGTAGGTATTCTCTCCCTATATTTTCTACTGCCTCTGAAAACCTACTGAAGGGTTAGATGATAATTGATTCTGACTTGATAGTGCTTTGTTGCTGTGGTTGAGGTCTTGAAGTACCAGAAAAAACACCCTACTAGAAAATGATTGAATTATAAAAGAAATAAAGAATGAAAAAAAAAATGTTCCTTGAAACAAATGATAATGAAAATACAGCATAGCTTCAAACAGGATCGATACCTCACACCATACACAAAAATCAACTTAAGGTAGATTGGAGACCTGAAAGAAAAGCTCAAAACCATAAAGTTTATAAGAGACAAACTGGGATCAAGCTTTGAAGGCCTAGTCTATGGTATAAGGAGACTGCCAAATACAGCCAGAAAAACGCAATCCGGAAAGGATAAAATTGATTAATGGGCTCTTCCAAAGATTATATCCCTGTGCTCATAAATAACCATTTCCCAACATAGTGAAAAGAAAACCCAGTGACTAAGAAAAAATATTTTAAATACCATATCAGATAAGGGTCTCTTATCAAAAGTTTACAGAATCCTATGGGGTCTCCACAAGAAAAAGACTGATGACACAATTACAAAATGGGCAAGACACAATGGAAGATATTTTGATGGTCAACAGACACTTGAAGAAATGTTAAAAAAAAACTGGCAGTAAGAGAGATGCAAATCAAAACCATAACGAAATATCATCTCATTCAGTAGTAGTTGGAAAGTTTAACAGAACAGCAAGTAATAAATGTTGGGGAAGATTGGGAGAGATAGGAACTTTTATACACTGTTGGTGGGACTGAAAATGATATGATCACTATGGAAGGCAGTTTGGTGTTTCCTCAAAGAGCTGAACATTGAAACTCCATAGGACCCAGCTATTCTATTGCCTGGAATATACACTGAGAAAATGAGAGAAAGGCACAAATGGAGATTTGTACATCAATGTTCATAGCAGCATTATTCACTATTGCAAGAACATGGAAAAAGCCCAAATGTCCAACCACGATCAAATGGGTTGAGAAACTATAGTACGTTCTTACAATGGAATACTATGCAGCATACAGGAGCAATAATTGTAAAAAACATTACTTAATTTGGGAGGGACTGGAGAGCAATAGGCTAAGTGAACTAACTCATTTCCATAATGACAAATACGGTATAAGACCATTATTATAGAAATAGAAAGATAACTAGTAAAACGTGTATAAGGATCCAAGAGGAGGGGGAGGATAGGAGCAGAGGGATGAGAATTGGCAGGTTGTTAATGATAGAGCCACATAATTTGAAAGGTAGAGGGAGGAGTGAGTAAAGTAATTGGGAAGTATCTGGTGTGAAAACAATGTATACAAACTTTGTAAGAAAATCAACATAAAATTTAAAAAAGACAAAAATATCCCGACACCCCTCATATAAAAACTTCTAAGATAAAACCAAGGCAGTTGTCAAGGTAGACAAACACATTAAAAAAGAAGAAAGAAGTAAAATGAATGATCTAATGCAAAACCTCCATCAAATAGAAAAAGAATAATCATCTAACCCTAAAACCTCTAAAAGAAAGAAAATTATAAGAGCTAAAATCCATGAGAAAGAAAACAGAAAAACAATTGAAACCATCAACAAAACCTCGAGCTGGATTTTCCAAAGGACCAATAAAATTGACAAGCTATTTACAAACTTAACAAAAGAAGAAAGAAAAAAAGTAAAAAGTCACAATTAACTCGATTAATGATTGACAGCGGTGACATCACAACAGAATCAGAGTAAATTATATCTACAATACCAGAATATTATGAAAAGCTATACTCTAGTTTGAAAACCAAGAGGAAATGGACAAATTGCTTGAAACTCATGACCTTCCTAGATTGACATGAACAGATATAGAACACTTGAAAAGAACTATCACAAAAGAAGAAATTGAGTAGGTCATAAAAAGACTTTCTGATTAAAAAAAGAAAGAAAGTCCTGGACCAGATGGCTTCACAGTTGAATTCCACAAACATTCAGAGAAGAGATCATCAAACCTACTTAAACTATTTTTTGAACTATTTTTTCTTTTTAGATTTTATTTTAATAATTTTAATGAACAATTACGGAGATTTTGGATTTCCATTCATTCATTGTTGCACTTTTCTCCCTGCCCAGCCCTCCCCCACTCCAGTTTGCTCCTCTCTTTGAAAAGTAAAAGAAAAAATCTTTCTTTGATATACAATCCCCCCACACCCCTCCCCAAGTACACTCCACTATGCAACCTTAATTGTGGACTCTTGTGATAACCATAACACCCTATCATACATCGCTTTTAAATTATTCTTTCCCTCAAGAGGGAACTCTCCTAAAGTCACTCTATGAAGCAAGCATAAACCTAATAACAAAACCAAGCAAAGATATTGCCAAAAAATAAAATTACAGAACAATATCTTGAATGAATATAAATGCAAAAATCCTTAACAAAATATTGGCCAGTAGAATATAACAGCATATTAAAAATTACTCATAATTCCCAGTGGGATTCATAACAGGTTTCCAAGGATGCTTCAACATAAGAAAAACAGCAATATAATTTATCACATTAACAATGCAAATAATAAGAAACACATGGTGCTAGTAATTAATGTAGTAAAGACATTTGACAAAATCCAACACCCCTTCCTTATTAAAACACCAAGGTTTAAAAAAAAGGGAATTATCTTAAAATAGTTAAAAGTATAAATGAAAAACCAAGAGCCAATATCATTCTCAACAGAGAAAGACTAAAAACATTTTCCTTGCAAACAGGGAGCAGACAAGGATGCTTACTCTCACTGCTTCTATTCAATATTGTATTGGAAGTACTTACTAGGAAAATACAACACAAGAAGGAATTAAAAAGACATCTAGATTAACCAAGAGGTAGTTAAACTGTCTCTACATGCAGATGATAATGTACAGAGAAAACCCTAAGAACACCAAAAAATAACAATTATTACACCAACTTAGTACAGTGCCAAAATATAATATCAATACATAAAAGTCAATGGGATTCTTCTACAGTAACAAAGCAAACACAGAAAAGTAAACCAAGAAAGCAATAACATTTATAACTGCTTACCACAAATTGATATACTTAAGAAGAAACCTAACTAAAGACACAAAAGACCTTTACAAGAAAACCTTAAACACTTGTGTGAGAAACAATAAAAAGCTTAAAGAAATGAAAAAAAATTGTGAAAAAGATAATCTTACCCAAAGCAATCTACATTTTTAATGTAATCCCAATACAAATACCAAATTCATTTTTAAGAAGACTGAAAAAAAATTGTCAAATTTGTTTGGAGATTAAAGTTACCCTGAATAAGCAAAGCACTTTTGAGAAATGAAAATGAAGTGAAGACATAGCATTTTCTGATCTCAAAACCTACTACACAGCTGTAATAACCACAATATGGTTCTGCCACAATGACAGGCACTTAGACCAATAGAGAAGAATTGAGAACCCAGAAATGGATTCATCTGTCTACAGTTAACAGATATTTGACAAGGAAACAAAACCTATCAAATGGGGAAAGACAATCTCGTCAAATATTTCTGGCAAAAGTGGAGAAAACCTGCAGAAAGCTGAAACAGGATCCACATCTCACCTCATACAGAAAAATCAACTCAAGGTAGGTCAGAGACCTCGGAGTAAAGCCTCAAACCGTACAGATCTTAAGAGATAAAATGGAACCAAAATTAGAAGGTCTACCCTATGGTATAAAGAGGCTGCCAAATACAGTCAGAAATCCACAGTCAAGAGAGGACAAAATTGATGACTGAAACCTTCTAAAGATTAATTTCCTGTAAGCATATTTTTTTCCCCAACAGGGTGAAAACAAACCCTACCAACTTGGGGAAAAACCATTTGGCAATACAATCTCAGGTATCAGATGGTAAGAGGTCCATATTTGTTCCCATTCCCAAGAAAAGTGATCCAACTAAATGTGTTAAATATCGAACAATATAAATGATATCACATGCAAGCAAAATACTGCTGAAGAAGATCATTCAAAAAACATAGATAGGGAACTGCCAGAGGTTCAAGCAGGATTTAGAAGAGGCCATGGCACCAGGGATATCATTGCTGATTCCAGATGGATCCTGGCTAAAATTAAGGAACACGAGAAGAATGTCTATTTGTCCTTTAATGACTATGCAAAGGCATTTGACTATATGGATCATGACAAATTGTGCTTGACATTGAGAAGAATGAGAATTCAAGAGCACTTGATTTTGCTCATCCAGAACCTATACCTGGACCAGGGGGCTGTTGTGTGAATAGAGCAAGGGAGCACTGAATGGATTGGAATTGAGAAGGGAGTGTGTCAAGGTTCTATTCTCTCTCCATATCTATTCAATCTATATGCCAAGTAAATTATCCGAGAAGCTGGACTGTATGAAGAGGAGTGTGGTATCTGATTGGAGAGAGACTCATTAATAACCTGTGTTATGCAGATGGCACAATCTTGCTTCCTGAAAATGAGGAGGGCTTGAAGCACTTGTTGCATAATATCAAGGATTGTAGCCTTCGGTATGGATTGCATCTCAGTGGACAGATAGGCAGCGTCATGACAAATTGAGAGGAGACTGAAACTGTCAACAGCATCATCTTGCTTGGATATACAATTAATACCCTTGGTACAAGCGCTCAGGAAATAAGGAGACACATTGCACTGGAAAAATGGGCAGTTAGAGACCTTTCCAAAGTACTGAGGCATAGTGATGTCAGTATGAGGTCTAAGGTGTGTCTGAGTCAGGCCATAGTCTTTTCAATTACTAGCTATGCATCTGAAAACTGGACAAAGATAACAGAAAAATAATTGAAGCCTTTGATCTATGGCGTTGGAGAAAAGCACTGAACATCCCAACATGGATGGCCAAGAGAATGAACAGACAGGTCTTGGAGAGGGTCCAACCGGAGTACTCTTTGGAGGAAAGAATGAAGAGGCTTCACCTCACATACTTTGGACATGTTGCAAGGAGGTGTTATTCCTTGGAGAGGGACATGATGTTGGGAAGGGTGGAGAGTAGATGAAAAAGAGGAAGATCCTCAACCAAGTGGGTTGTAATGGTGACTGCTGCAATGGGTTTTGTGTATCAGGAAGTGTGAGGATGTCATAGGATTCACAGGGTTCAGATCTTACGTTCATAGGGTCACTATGAGTCATGATCAACTCTATGGCACCTAACAACAACAATCTCAAACAAGGGTCTCATAACAAAAGTTTAGAGACTACTACAGAGTTTCCAGGAGAAAAAGTCTGATAACCCAATTATAAAATGGACAAAAAGACATGAAGAGACTTCACAGAGGAAGACATTTGGATGTCCAACAGACACATGAAGAAATGTTGAAAATCACTGGCAATAAGAAAGATGTAAATCAAAACCAAAATAAGATACCGTCTTACCATGAAGTAGTGACAATGTTTGACAGGACACCAAACAATAAATGTTGGAAAGGATGTGAAGTGATTGAAACTCTCATACACTGTTGGTGAGATTGTAAAGTGGTACAGCACTCTGGAGGCAGTTTTGCATTTCCTTAAAAAGCTGAACAAAATAACTCCATATGACTCAGCTTTCCACTCCTAGGAATATTTCCCAAGGAAATTAGCACGGAGTCAAAAATGGAGATTTCCACATCAATGTTCACAGCAGCATTATTCATCATAGCAAAAACATGGAAACAGCTCAAATGTTCAACCATAACTGAATGGATTGAGAAATTGTGGTTCATTCACACAATGGAATACTATGCAGTATTTAGGAGCAATAATTTAATAAAATCTTACATAACTTGGGAAAGACTGAAGTGCATTATGCTGACTGTACTAATTCAGTTTCATAAATAAAAATATTACATGAGACCATTATTGTAAAAATGGAAGGATAAATAGTAAAATGTATGTGGGGATTAAGGGGTTAATAGGGGTTGTAGAGGGGTGAGGATAGGTAGGGGGAAATTCACAGGGTGACACAATTTTGTAGGTGGAGATGGGGTATAAAGGAAATGGGAAGCAGGGACCTGAAAAGACAAGGTAGTGGTGGGCATAGTCAAATGGTGATTAATTTTATTAAACACATTATCTGTACTGAATAGAAACAGATAAGGGAGAGAACAGTTTAAAAGTGATATATGATATCATATTATGATTATCACAGGTTGCATAGTGGAGTGCATTTGGGGTAGGTAGGGGGCAGGGTCATGGTCGGTGGGATTGTATACCAACGAAGAAGTTAATCTTTTGCTTTTCAAAGAGAGGAGTGAACCGGGGGGAAGAGAGTAAAGAAAAAGGTGCAACAATGCATGAATGAAAATCCAAAATCTCTGTAAATGTTCATTAAAATTAATAAAATGAAATTTTAAAAAAATCCCAAAACAAAACATATGGGAATTATTGAATGAAACATAATGTCAATCAAGGAGAGTGAAACACAAACCCCACTATGTACATGAGTGAAACACAACGTATATGATAATTTTATGCATACCAGTAAAAAGATGAAAGTGGAAAAGAAAAATAAGTTACTTAAAACTTTCTGTCACTCAGATAAATGAGTCAGGAATGTCCCAAATTTTAAGTAATCAACGCAGTTCCTAGTTAGAAAAAGTGTGGCCTAATAAACCTTTAAAAATTCTCTATCATTGCTGAACACACTACACGAAACTCTACTCCCTCCAAATTTGCTACTTATTTGCATTTTAAAACACAGTTATCTATTACTCTCATTTTCATTTTACTGATTACTAATTTTGGTGAACTTGTTGAAAGCATAGTATGAACCAAAAATATTAAGACTAAATATGCAACTCACATGTCAAAGTAGAGAGGAAACAAAGGTAAGGAATTACTTCAGTACAAAAAAAAAGTGTTTTCCCAGGTGGGTCCAGTGGGGATGGCTGATTGAACCCAGAGGCTCCATCCTCCTTTGCTTCCTTAGCTGTCAGTTGTACTCCCTTTTTGTCACTGGCACTGGGTTCAGGGTCAATTCTGGAGTAAAACTCAGAGTTAAGGTTACCTATAGGAAAGGGAGCAAACCTAGAGAGAACAAACTTGTGAGTTACAAACAGAAGGGCTTTGAGGGTGTTGCTTTCAGGTTTACTGGGGGGGGGGGTGGCAGAAGGTGGCCTAGGTAACATTCTCTGGATACCCTAGGCATTCTTTTTTTTTTCTTCTCCTTCCCCACCCAGGGGTCAGATGGCACAATCTGGGGACTGAGGAGCTCACCCTGAGAGCTGCAACGGCTTGCCCCGAGCCGGGGGCCAAGCGCAGCCCGCCCCGGGCAGAAGGCCACGACGGCTCGCCCCAGGCAGAGGGCCAAGGGCAGCCCACCCCGGGCAGAGGGCCGTGACAGCTCATCCTGGGCAGGGGGCCGAGGGCAGCCCGCCCCGGGCAGAGGGCTGTGATGGCTCATCCTGGGCAGGGGGCCGAGTGCAGCCCACCCCGGGCAGAGGGCTGCGACGGCTCATCCTGTGCAGGGGGCTGAAGGCAGCCCGCCCCGGGCAGAGAGCCGCGACGGCTCGCCCCAAGCCGGGGGCCGAGGGCAGCCTGCCCTGGGCAGAGGGCCACGATGGCTCGCCCCGAGCCGGGGGCTGAGGGCAGCCCATCCCAAGCAGGGCAACACCCCCCAGGAGCTGACTGGTATACTCCCCCTCCAATTGCCCCTACCCCAGTCTGGTCCTGTCGCCTGACTGAGGACTCTGTGGTCAGGGATAGTGTTTCCAATTCCAGCACTGCCACTCCCCACCCCACCCCCCCATAAGTGGTCATACTATATTTTGAAGTAGGTGTCACTGCCCTCCCCCTTTATATATGATAAAGGGAACCTGAGAATTGTGAACAGATTTCCCCCAGTTCTAACCATCTTTTGGCAGAAGCACTCCACAGAACAAAATATGTGGTGCATTTAGGATGTCGGTCCTCTTGTGCATGCTGTCACTGTTAAGGTCATCAGACTCACAGTGACTTTCAGCAATCCATTGCATAGGTAATCGTCCTCTTTGGTCTGTCCAATGCATAGGTAATTGTCCTCTTTGGCCTTTCCAATGCATAGGTAATTGTCATCTTTGGCCTTTCCAATGCATAGTTAATCATCTTCTTCGACCCATTTCTCCTTGGGAATCCTTGAATTCCTGTTGTTGAGCTTCAATCTTCACTGAGGGCCAGTCATCAACTGTTTAAGTGTTCATTTATCAATAAGCAGAAGTCTGTGGAAGGCCATAATGGCCCTGCTTTAAGTGGTTCGCTACTACCGCAGCTCACCACACTGTCTCTGCCTCTGCTGCCAGAGGGGAGCAAATGACAGGAAAATATCTTCTAACAGAGCAAAAAGGCAAACAGCTGTAACCCAAGACCACCAGTAAAGTGATAAAGCGTCCTCCCTTCCCCCCTTTACATCTACGCCCCTGTTCAGCATGAAGAAGCCAGAGAGTCAGCATCCAATTCCCAAATCAATAAGACAGTTGGTTTAATTACTATTGGAAAATGCTTGTCATTCCTCTGTAGCATCTGGTCCCCACTGGACC
>NW_006400088.1:93377-94961 GCF_000299155.1 Elephantulus edwardii
AGTGGCATCCACTTCCATAATAGCTTGCCTCCGGAAACCCTATGAACCTGGAGAGAGGATGAAAGGCACCCAAGCGTTGAGGACTCTCCTTCATAGGGTCGCTATGAGTCGCCTGCGACTCGAGGGCACTTAACAACAACAAGAACAACTTGTGGTTATTTCTATTATAACAATGGAAAGCTGGTGGCCTTGTGGGTCAACGTAAAGGAAGGCAGTTTTGATTCACCCATTGTTCTAAGGGAGAAAGTTGAGTGCAATTTACAGCCTTGGCAATTTACACAGGGAGAGTTAGGAGTCTATTCTGACTTGATGGCAATGGGGTGAGAGAATTAAGACAACTAGTTTAATATCTTTAGCTTAAAATACTTATAAGGTATGGGAAGTGCTAAAACAGTAACTAAGATTACCATTTGATATAGAACCCTGAGGAATTTATCATGCTTATCTTTTCATGAAATCTCCATTCCCCCACCTCATGAGCTCCGTTTTTACCTAAATAATAAAGATAGATCAAAGCAAAAGGAAAAGAAAAACAAACAAAAAACCACAAACCTCAAAATCAGGCTGTTAACCTGTGGCAGGAGATATGTAAGGATAGAGATGTTCTTGTGATTCAAAGATCATGCCCCATGGACCTCTGGTGGCTCTGTTCCAAAGGACAAAGGGGGACAATCCACATGCAGCTTACGGTCTCAGAAATTCAAAGAGGGTTAGCTTTGAATTGATTCTTATTCCATAGGGGAGAGAGAGCAACTAAATATTTACAGTTGATGTTTATTGCTGTACATTGTTTTTGTGTTTTTAATAAAGATATTTTGTCTTTTTGTGATAATTTGGAAGTTAGTGAAATATATATTAAAAAAAATCAATGCTACTGCTGTCATCTATCCAGAATTCCATTTTGCTTCTTTTCTTTAAAATATGCAGCCTGGATAGACCACAGCTAACACCCTTAATCGCTTTCTAAATTATTGTCTCAATTCCTATGTGCTTGAAACATTTTTTATTGGTGGTAAGATGTGTTTATGCAATGTAGTCTTCTTAAATTCTTAATGAAGACCATTGGAAGAACAGACCAGACAATGTTCTAATAGCATGGTCAACAAGGGTTCATTACTTGAGAATAAATAAAATGGGTATGAGCAAAACACTAATCACAATTTCTTTCTTTGTTTTGTGGTATTGGGGAAGAGTGATGACTATCCCATGAACTATTAAAATAACAAATGGTTACATTTTGGAAAAGATGCAGCTACAATGTTCCTTTGAGGGAAAGATGACAAAGCTTCCCCTCATAATTTTGGCTTGTTGCTAGGAGAGGCTGTTACACAGAGAGGATATTATGCTTGAAAAGGTGGAGGGTCAGCCTAAGAGAGAAAGATCTGAAACAAGATGGATTGACATAGTGATGTAACAATGAGTTCAGGTTTGTTAGAAATGGTAAAGGTGGCACAGGATAGCGAAAATTTCAGGGCTGTTATTCATGTGGTCACTATGAGTCATTGTCAAGTCAATGGTCCACAAGAAGTAGCAAAATGGAAGATAATGATAATTTAAAAAAAACCAAACAACAACATAAAAATA
>NW_006400088.1:95061-107909 GCF_000299155.1 Elephantulus edwardii
AATACAAAAATATTGAGGGTCATGTAAAAGTATATGTATCAAATATCTACTAAAATATACATTTATTTTCTGCAAAAATAATAACCATTGCTTATGAAAATTCAATTTTTAAAGTTTAGTACTAATAAGCTTTAGGGAGTTTGAGGGCAGGGAGTTGTGCAGGGAGTTGTAGTGGTTAAGGAGTTGTGCTGCCAACCCAAAAGCAGGTAATTTGAAGCCACCAGAAGTTCTATTGCAGAAAAACAGGCAATCTCCTCCTAAGCAGTTTCTGAAAAGTTTCTAGAGGATCAACAATGAGTTGGTTCTGACTTGAAAGCACATTAACAACAGTGAGTTTTAACACAGTAAAGATGTATTTAAGATTGTTCTAGAAACAAACATATTTAGAAACATAATTTAATCTCCGATAATGGACATCTTATTTCTTCTGTTTATTCTTGTATACATTTCAATGGATTTTACAAATTAGTTAGCAGCTATTTTAACTATATTTTTAATTATAAAAGTAAAGGATATCTACATTAAGTCTTAATCATTAGAAGGTGAAATATTGAAATGTTCTTTAATACCCAGAGAAAATATTCCAGAGTGGCACAAATGATTTTAATTTTTATTTGAAGACTAGGTAGGTGGCACCAATCAGAGACATCTTTGAAAGAAAGTCTAATGACAGGCTTCTGGAAGGACACATCTTTGAAAAATGTGGAAGCAGTTCCTCTGTGCATGTATGTGGGCACCCTGAGTGAAAACCATCTAAATGACAACTAACAACACAATACCCAGTGTATAATATTATACCCACCTCCATGAAATTGTGTAAGATTAACACAAAATCATTATATTTAATATATGGTTGTTGTGTTATGTACCATTGAGTTGGAATGACCCATAGCTGACCCTACAGAGGAGGTTTCAGTCAGTTTATTGCACGGAAGAAGAGTGAACATCCTTCTCTTGTGAAGCACCTGGTGGGTTTGAACTGTGCGCATTGGGGTTTCAGCATAGCTTCCTACCATTATATTATATAATTAAAACTTTCTTTAAAAAAAATTAGCACCACAAGATTGGTTTTAGCAGAGTAGAATATTTTCTTTTAATGTAGATTCACTGTTCAAATTACCACATATTTAGTCCTGGATATTTCACTTTTAATTCAGTAATATCAAGTCAGAACTAACTCATAACTGACCCTCTAGCAGATTACCAAGGATATAAATTTTATGGAGGGTATTACTCATATTTCTGCTGTAAGTCCTGGTGCATAGAACAATTGGAAAGGTGCAGAGTTGGATCAGCAAAACCAGTCCTGCATACTAACTCATCAAAAGTCTGTTGATTAAGATGCATGTCTCTGCCAGCATCATCCTGGCAAAAGAATAGATAGTTGTGGATTTGTTTGTTTGATTGATTTTTAACAGTTAATTTTCTTTCTTTTTAAAAATATTCTTTTTATTTTATATTGGTTTGCATTCAAAATTCCTATACAATGTGTTTCATTAATATACATTATGTTTCATTTCACACATTCCTTCATTCACATTATAGTACTCTTTTTCTAATTTTATAAATTAATTTTAATGAAACTTTACAGAGACTTAGGATTTCAAGTCATTCATTGTTGCACCTTTCTCCCTGCCCACCCCTCCCCCCAAATCACTGCTCTCCTTGGAAAGAAAAAGAAAAACTCATTGTTATGCAATCCCTTCATCAGCAAGTTCACTCCACTATGCTGCCTTCATTCTGGACTTCTGTAATGACAAGAATACCATTCAGTACCCATATCAGTAAGAACTGCAAAATTTAACAGAACAGCAAACATCAAGTGCTAGTGATGTTGTGAAGAAACTGGAACGCTTATTCACTGTTGGTGGAGTTGTAAAATGGTACAACCACTATGGAAGGCTGTATGGCGTTTTCTCAAAAACTTGCAAATAGAAATACCATTTGACCCAGCATTTCCACTACTGGGAATCTACCCTAAAAAAACCATAACTTCCATCCAAGCAGACATATGCACACCCATGTTTATTGCAGCTTTGTTCACAATAGTAAAGAGCTGGAAACAACCCAAGTGCCCATCAACAAATGAATGAATAGAGAAAATCTGGTATATTCACACAATAGAATACTATAAAGCATTGAAAAACAAGAAACTCATAAAAGATTATGCAAAATGGATGACTCTAGAGGACATTATGCTGAGTGAAATATCTCAGTCACAAAAGGTAAAATATTGCATAGGGGCACTGTTGTAAATTGGGACTGACATCAAGATTGAGGGAAGACAGAAAAGGAGGAGAGGAATGACGTGTATTACATTGAAACAGACGAGAGAGAGAGAGACAGTTAATTTTTAAGTGCTGGGGAAGTGGGATTTGGGAGGCCTTATCTCCTAAGTCTCTGTCTCTTTGCAAGGCACAACTGTTGTTGTTGTTATATGCCATCGAGTAACTTGAGACTAATAGAGACCCTATGTACAACAGCCCTACACCCTACTCTATCCCTTGCTAATCGTTTTGTCTCTGGTACACCTATCCTATTACCCAAGTGACTGAATAAATCCATTTCATTGAGGGTCCTCCTCTCCTGTGCTGTCCCTCCACCCTCCCAAGTATAACGTTCCTATCCAAGGACTAATCCCGTCTTGCAAAAAGTCCAAGGTATGTCATATGGAGCTTCAGAATCCTTGCCTCTAAGGAGCAGCTTGTTCACCCTTTCCAGGACGAACTTGTTTGTTCTAGCAGTCTGTGGTATATTCAATACTCTTATCCAGCACCATAGCTCAAATGAATCAACTCTCCTTCTATCATTCCTGGTCATTGTCCAGCTCTCTGATGCACAGCAAGTAATTACAAAGAAGGCCTGTATCAGACACACCCTAGTGTCCAGACTGACATCATTGCTCTTCAATACTTTGGAGAGGTCTCTGACAGCAGATTTTCCCAATGCAATATGTCTTCTAATTTCTTGGCAGCTAGTAATAAGCATGTTGATTGTAGGGCCAACGAAACTGAAGCTGTCAACAATCTCAATCTCTTCACTATCTATCAAGATGCTTCCAATTGGCCCAGTGATGAGAACGTTTGTTTCCTTGATGAGCTTCAATCCACATTGAAGGATGAAGTCCTTGACCTGCATCATGTGCTTCAGGTCCTCTTCAGTTTCCGTAACCAGGGTTGTGTCATCTACATAATGCAGATTGTTGATGAATTTACTTCCAATCCTGATGCCACACTTTTCCTCATAGAGCCCAGCCTCTGTTCCACATGTAAATTGAAAAGATATTGAGATAGGACACACAAACATCCTTAATGCACAAACTTCCCGATTTTGAACCATGCAGTGTTTCCTTGCTCTGTTACTACGACTGCCTCCTGGTCCAAGTATAGGTTTCACATTAGCACAATCAAATGTTCTGGGATTCCCATTCTTCTCCGAGTGAGCCACAGATTGTTGTGATCCACACAGTCAAATGCCTTTGCAAAAAGACACAAAGATAGACTTTCCTCTGGTACTCTCTGCTTTCAGCCAAGTGCCATCTGACATTAGCTATAATATCCCTAGTGCCATAGCCTCTTCTAAATCCACCCTGCACTTCAGGCAGTTCTCTGTTGATGTGCTTTTTTAGTAATTTTGGGATAGTCTTAAGCAGAATCTTGCTTGTGTGTGATATCCGTGATACTGTGTGATAATTTTCACTCTGTGAATCTTTCTTTGAAATGCGAACAAATATAGATCTCTTCCAGTCAGTAGGACAGGAAGTTGTTCTCCAGATTTCTTAGCACAACTTGGTGAGCACATCCAGGGCAGCATCTCTTTGTTGAAATATGTCAATCTGTATGCCATCAACTTCTGGGGCTTTGTGTTTTTGCAAATTCTTTCAGAACAGCTTAACCTTCTTCCTTCATCACTATGGGAAGCCAAGCTTTATACCAAATATTATATGAAAACCCTTGTTCAGGAATTGAAGAAATTACGAATTTATAAATTAGGATTTCTCTTGTGGCAGATCACAGAAAATGAGCTATTTGTTCCCTACAGACAGGATACAGCTAGGGGCCTCCTACAGAGGGAGTATTACTTCCTGAGCTAGAGTTCATCCTGAGGCATCAAGGCATTTCTTAAGGGTATACCAAATTCTTGCATTTGCAAACCCCTCCCTCCTGAGTCAAAGGGAAGGTTTTCAATATAAAGAGCTTGGCTTCATTTACAAGGAATTCCTTTTATGATTAGCTTCCCCTGATTATTAATAAATACACAGAGAAACATGACTTGGAGTCTTCAGTCAAGAACTGCTGGCCCCCTGTTTTATGCTCTCTGCTCTATCTCATTCCTGGCTGGCTGTCTCATTATTAATAATTATAAAAATACTTTACCCTAGGTCTGCAACACATCTCCACAGACTCTTGCTCATACATTGTTTCATGAAATTCTTCTGTGTCTGCCAATTACTTTCTGTACAATGACTCTGTATACTCTTTCCATCTTCATTGAATGCTTCCCACATCATTTAATATTCTGCCCAAAGCATCATTAAGTATTACAACTCGAGGTTTGAATTTGTTTTTCAATTTCTTCAGCGTAAGAAATGCTGAGCGAGTTCGGCCCTTTTGATTTGCTGACCCCAACACCTTGCACATTTCATTGTAATACTTTGTATTCCCTGCTCTGCCCTCTGGAATCTTCTGTTCAATCCTTTAATATCTTGATTTCTTTCCTTTGCTTTGGTTTCTCGGCACTCCAGTGCAATATTTAAAGTTTCTTCTTACATCCATCTTGGTCTTTTCTTCCTCCTCTGTCTTTGTAATGACCTTTTGCATTCTTCCTGGATAATATTCTTGATATTCTCCCACAGCTCATCTGGTCTTTGCTCATTAATGTCTAAGGTCTCAAATCTGTTCCAGAGATGGTTTTTAAATTCAAGTGGGATAGACTCAAGGTCAAATTTTGGTTCCTGTGGACTTGATTTAATTTTCCTCAGCTTCAGCTTGAACTTGCATATTGCTAGTCTGTTCCATAATCAGCACCTGGCCTAGTTTTCACAGCTGATATTGAGCTTCTGCAGCAGTTCTTTCCACATATGTAATCAATCTGATTCCTATGCATACCATCCTGCAAAATATATGTATATAGCCTGCATTTGTGTTTTTTATAAATGTATTTGCAATGAATAAGTCATTGATTGTGCAAAAGTCTGTCATTATATCTCTGGCTTCATTTTTGCCACCAAGTCCATGTTTTTCAAATGCTGATCCTTCTTCTCTATTCCCAACTTTTGCCTTCCATTCACCCATTATTATTGATGCATCTTGATAGTATGTTCGATCAATCTCTGACTGCAAAAGTTGGTAGAAATCTTCTATTTCCTCCTCTTTGGTTCTGGTTGTTGTTGAATATATTTGAATGAAGGTGGTATTCACTGGACTTCCTTGTATGTTCCGTATGGATATTGTCCTGTCACTCACAACATTGGATTTCAAGATGGATCTAGAAATGACTTTTTAAACTATTAAATCAACCCCATTTTTCCTCTCCTTTTTTTGTCTCCAGAATAGTAGATCATATTATCCTCTGATTAAAAATGTCCCATGCCAGTCCATCTCATTTTTCCAACACCTAGTATGTCAATATTCATGTGTTCCATTTCCTTCTTAACAACATACAATTTTCCTATATTCATGGTTCTTACATTACAAATCCCAATCGCTAGTGTCTGTTTACAGCTTTTCCTCCTATTTGTTTCCATACTTGAGGGCTAAACCTCAGTTGCCATATCTGCTAGTCTAAGTGTGCTCTGTTGTATATAGGGTTTTCAAAGGCCTCCTATTTCAGAAGTGGGTGGTCAATCCTTCTTCCTGGTCTGTTCTAATTTAGTTGCTCAGATTTAGAAAATTATCTGACAGACAAGCATTTTACAGAGAAGATCAGATTAAAGATATTTCCTAGTAGGAGAAAATAAAAGTAGATTCTGTGTTGTTCCCACCCTTGCCAGGTGTGTCTTGAACCAACACCTTTCCCTACTCCATCAGCATGTGCTTCTACTCCCACCTACTCTATTCAACAAGAATCTCTTCTGTCAACCTTTCTGGGCTTCTGTGATTCTTAATGCCCCAAGCTCTTGCCATTCTCTTGCTCTAAGACCAGTATCTCTTCACTTCAGGAACTTTGAACTGCTACTCCAGGATTGAGTTCTTTTGCCTTAGGGCACTTTCTCCTCAATTTATACCTCAAGAGTTTCCCAGGGGAGGTTGATGACTATGAGATTGTTAACAACTTTAATCTGCTTGGCTCCACGGTCAACATTTTTGGCACCAGTAGCGAGGAAATAAAAAAAAAAGAAACAATGTATTGCAATGGGAAAGTCTGCTGTTGGGACCTCTCCAGGGTACTGAAGAGCAGTGGTGTCAGTCTGGAGACTAAGGTGCATCTGATACAGGCTATGGTCTTTGCAATCACTTGTTATGCATCAGAGAGGTGGACAATTACTAGGAAGGATAGAAGGAGAATTGATGCCTTTGAGTTGTGGTGCTGGAGAAGTGTATTGAATGGACTGCCAAGAAAACAAACAGATTCATCCTGGAGAGGGTTAAACAAGACTACTCCTTGGAGGCAAGGATTTTGGGGCTTCATCTGACATACTTTGGACATGTTGTAAGGAGGGAGAGGTCCTTGGAGAGGGACATCATGCTTGGGAGGGTGGAGGGACGGCACAAGAGGGGAAGATCCTCTATGAGGTGGATTGATTCAGTGACTGGGGTAATTGGGATGGGTGTGTCAAAAGCAGTGCGATTGGCACAGGACAGAGCAGGGTTTAGGGCTGCTGTACATAGGGTCACTATGAGTCGCAAGCAACTCGATGGCACATAACAATAACAACAACAACAAATCAAAACAGGGAAATTGGAAATTAAAAACAATTCATTTGGGAGCTTTGGAGGCATGGAGCAGTGAGCTGTGGTGGGGAGCAGCTAGCTGTGGCAGGAGCTACCCACCAGCAGCAATCAGGACAGTAGGAATTTGATTGAGGTACTTAGGGAGTGATCATTGCTGATTGTTTGACCATGTGGGATCCCTTCACCTTAAGCATGAGGGTGTGAGACAGCTGTAGTCAACTGGGGTGGAAGACCCAGCTCTCGAGGGGAAAACCAAGACTTCCTACTTTCCATTCAGGTCCCCATGCCTCCCTCTACATGTATCTTTGTGCGCACACCTACCTCCCCACCCCTGCATGCGTCCACGCATGTGCCCACCCTAAATGTATCCATGCACTCACATCTGTCCAAGCCTCTTCTGTAGCAGTGACTTTAGGTCAAGAATTGGTTCTCTCCTGTGGCATGTAAAACTCTACCACTACAATGTCACATAAAAAGCAGGCTATCTCATACTCTACACAAGTCCAAAACAAGATGTCATCCCCAAAAAGTGATATAGTGTCAAGCTAGAAAGTCTGATGGAACTTTCTAACACAGAATTAAAAAGAACAATGCGCGAATATTTTCAATGAGTGAAAGACAAACTTTAAGAATTACAGGACACTGCAAGCAAAAACCAGGAGGAACTTAAAAAAAATGAAAAAAAAAAGCAGATAAAACAAATAGGGAGAGATGCTCCAGAAAAGAAAAAAAAAACCACAATCCAAAATATAAGATCCAATGGTTCAGAGGCCGTCAACATGATGGAGGGACACGTGAACATAGTTGAAGTGATGGGAAACAGAGAACCACTAAAATAGAAGATAAAATTTTCACCACCAATCTGCTAGAACAAAAGCAGAATCAAAAAGAAAGGAAAGAAGAAGAAAACATAAGAATAATGTGGGACACTATCAGAGAAATAATATGCACATAATTAGAATCCTAGAACAGGAAGAAGCAAGCAAAGGCACAGAAAAAGTTGTGGAAGAATTACTAGAGGAAAACTTTCCAAACATAATGAAGAGTGAGAGAATATATTTTCAAGAAGTTCAGCAAACACCATATAGAATTGACACAAAAGACAAACACCAAGGCATATATCATAGTCAAATTTGCCAAAACCAAAGGTAAAGAGAGAATTCTGAAAGCAGTGAGGGAGAAACAAAGAGGAATCTATAAGGGAGAGCAATGAGGTTAAGTGCAGATTTCTCAGCAGAAACCATGTGAGCAAAACAGTGGAGTGACATATATAGAACCCTCAAAGAACACAACTCTCAACAAAGACGACTGTATCCAGCAAAATTGCCCATCGAATATGAAGGAGAGAACAAGATATTCCCGGAAAAACAGAACTTAAGGGAGTTTGTAAAAACAAGACCAGCATTGCAGGAAAGACTCATAGATGTCCTTCTTACAGAGGTATCACAGAAAGCAGCATGGACCAAAATAACTAGCAACAACACCAAAAAGAACTTAACACAATGATAGCAATAAAAAGTTGCCCCTCAATAATCACACTGAATGTGAATGGTTTAAACGAACCACTGAAAAGAATAACAGTAGCAGATTGGATAAATAGAAAAATCCATTAATATCCTCCCTACAAGAGACACACCTGAAAAATGAAGATAAAGAAAGACTACAAATAAAAGGGTGGGAGGAAAATATACCAATCAAATGACAACTAGAAAAAAAAGTAGGAGTAGCAACATTAATCTCTGATAAAATAAATTTCAATGCAAAAACAATCACAAACAACAAGGAAGGTAGCTAAATAATATGTTAAGGGTCAAAAGAACAAGAGAACATAACAATAATAAATACATATGCACCAAATGTTGTTGTTGTTGATTGTCTTTGAGTTGAGCACCCTAGGAACAAAAGCACCAAAGGAACAAAAGGCTTGAAGCCCATTTAAAGCTACTGACATTTATCAAAGTACATAGAGTTTCTGGAGCATGTTATTTAGGGAGAGGGTGCACCTCCTGTTTTCAAACCTGTCATAATATGTTATTTTTCTATATGCCATTGAGTCACTTGTGATGCATAGCAACTCTATGTACAGCAGCTCTGAACCCTTCACTGTCTTCATCCAGTCTCATTAATTCTGACACATCAACCCCCATAGCTCCATTTACTGTATGAATACATCTCATCCTGGGTCTCCATATCCTGTGCTATCTGTCCATCCTTCTGAAAATGATGTCCTTCTCCACTGACCAATTCATCCTGGCCACGTGCCCAAAGTAAATGAGAAGGCTTTTCAAAATCCTAGCTTGCAAGGAAAGACTTGACTTCACCCTCTCCAAGACATACCTACTTGTTTTCTTGTCAGTCCTTGGTATGTTTAGGACTCTTCTCCAGCACCACCACTCAAAGGCATCAATGATAAAGCTGAAAAGTATATAAAACCATCATTAACAAAACTGAAAAGGGAAATAGACAACATTAATAGTCCTTGAGGGCACATTACAACATAGAGAAAGGCCAGTTGGCCTAGAGGACAGAAAATGATGCTACCAAGATGATGCTACCAAGCCAATGGTGGGTGATTCTAATCCGCAGCTCTCAGGCCTGTTTTTAACTATTTTTGGTCAAACATTCTTCTAGGTGGTATAGCCCTGGTCTGTCCACTTGCTGTACAGAGGTAACTTGTAGTTGCTTTGAAGCTGAACACTGTGACACTGATGTGTTAAATGTGATAATGGTTACCCATGGTGGACAGTGTTTGGTGGAGCTATCCAATTAAAACAAGCTTGGAAGGAGGAGTGGCATCCGTTTCTGTAAATAGTTTGCCTCTAGAAACCCTATGAATCTGGAGAAAGGATGAAAGTCATCCAAGTGTTGAGGACTTTTGTTCATAGGGTTGCTATGAATTGTTTATGACTTGATGGCACTTAACAACAACAACAACAACTATACTAGTTGGAGATTCCAATACACCACTCTGAAAGAAAGATAGAACTACCAGAAATAACCTCAACAAAGATGCTAAAGAATTAAACCACAAAATAAACGAATTCAATCTCTTAAATATTTATAAGCTTAAAACACCCCGAAAGAAACACAGCATACCTTTTTCTTCAAGGTGCATGGAATGTTCCCCAGAACAGATCATATTTTAGGTCACAAGGCAAGCATCAATAAATATAAAACATAGAAAAAATACAAAGCATATTCTCAGACCATAATGCTACAAAATTATAAATCTATAAACAGAGGATAAAGGTGAAAAATTCATACATTTGGAAGCTGAACAACATGAGTGGGTACTGTAGTTTTTGTTGTTATTATGTGCCATCGAGTCACTTGTGACTGATAGCGACCCTATGTACAACAGCCCTAAAGTATGCTCTGTCCTGTGCCAATTGCACTGTCTTCGATACACCCATTCCGATTACCCTAGTCACTGAATCAATCCACCTCATAGAGGGTCTTCCCCTCCTGCGCCATGGCTACACTCTCCCAAGAATGATGTTCCTCTCCAAGTACTGGTCCCTCCTTACAACATATCCAAAGTATATCAGATGAAGACTCAGGATCCTTGCTTCCAAGGAGCAGCCTGGTTTAACCCTTTCCAGGATGAATCTGTTTGTTTTCTTAACAGTCCATGGTACACTCAATACTCTTCTCCAGCACCACAGCTCAAAGGCATCAATTCTCCTTTTCTGCTCCCTAGTCATTGTCCAACTCTCTGATGCTTAACAAGTGATTACAAAGACCATGGCTTATATCAGATGCACCTTAGTCTCCAGAGAGACGCCATTCCCTTTCAGTACTTTTGAGAGGTTCCTTACAGCAGACTTTCCCATCACAATACGTCTTTTAACTTGCTGGCTGCTGGTGCCAAGAGTGTTGACTGTGGAGCCAAGCAAACTAAAGCTGTGAACAATCTCAATCCCTTCACCATCCAATGTGATGCTGCCAATAGGTCTTGTGGTGAGAATCTTTGTTTGCTTGATATTTATCCTAAATCCATATTGAAGGCTTTAGTCCTTGACCCTCTGCAGCAAGAGCTTCCAGTCCTTCTCAGTTTAAGCAAGCAAGGTTGTGTCATCTGCATATTGGTAATAGATCTTCCACCAATCCTGATGCCACATTTCTCCTCATAGAGCCCAGCCTCCCAGATAATCTGTTCTGCATAGAGGCTGAACAAGCATGGAGAGGGTATAGAAGAAATAAATTGTGAAATGCCAACCACCCTCCAACTTACCAAAACCTCTAGGAAACAGACAAACAGTAATCAGAAGTCAATTTATAGCAAACACATCAAAAGGCAGAAAAAAATTACCATTCACTCTTTTACCCAACATATAGAAAAAGAACAACAAGAAATCCCTACACCCACTAAAAAAACCTGAAATTGTAAAAATTAGGGCAGAAATTCATCTACCTATGGCCAACTGATTTTTGACAAGGAGATGAAATAAGTGGGGAAATGACAGCCTTTTAAGAAAATGGTGCTGGCAAAATTGGAAAACTATCTTCAGAAGACTCAAGCAAGATCCACACCTCACTCCCTACACAAAACCAACTCTAGGTGGATTATGGACATAGGACTGAAACCAAGGACTATAAACTTCATTTTTAAAAAAGCTTGAAAGAACTCTAGTACTCCTAGTCCACAACATAAAGAGTCTTCTAAGCATCCTGAAAAATCTACAATCAGGAGAAGATAAAATAGATGAATGGGAATTTCTAAGAATCAGATCCCTATGAACATCCAAAAACTTCTCTAACACGGTAAAAAGGGAAGCCACAGACTGGGAAAAGTATTTGGTAATGATAAGTCAGATAAGGCACTTATATCTAGAATTTATAAAATACTTGAGCACCACAAGATAAAGGTAAATAATCCAATTGAAAAATGGGCACATGGTATGAACAGACACTTCACAAATAAGTAATTCAAATTGTCAATAAACACGTGAAGAAAGTTTCAAAATCCTAGCTCTAAGAAAAATGCAAATCAAAACAACTATGAGATATCATCTCACCCCAATAAAAAAAAGCGGAATGTAACAGAACAGCAAGCAATAGATGCTGGTGAGGTTGTGGAGAAACTGGAACTGTTGGTGGAACTGTAAAATGGTGTAACCACTGTGAAAGGCAGTGTGGTGCTTTCTCAAAAAGCTGCAAATAGAAATACCATTTGACCCAGCAAGTCCACTAATGGGAATATACCCCAAAGAGACCACAAGTGCCAACCAAGCAGATATATGCTCATCCGTGTTTATCACAACTTTGTTCACAAAAGCAAGGAGTTGGAAACAACCTAAGTGCCTATCAACAAACGAATGGATAGAGAAGCTATGGTATATTTACACAATGGAGTGCTATGCTGCATTAAAAAACAAGGAACTCATGCAATATTATTTAAAATAGGAGACCCCGGAGGATGTTATGTTGAGTGAAATACCTCAGTTACAAAAGGACAAACTCCTAGTGGCAAGGAGCTGCAACTACAATCCAAGAGGTGCATGGTTCGAATCCACCAGATGCTCTGCCAGGGAAGGAGGGACAATCTCCTCCTGTACCAGTCAGAACTGATTTGATGGTACACTCACACAAAAACAATAAACATTTAAAAAAAAGAAAAACAAAAGGACAAACTGCATAGTGCCATTGTTGTAAAACAGGACTGATATCGGGATTGGGGAGAGACTGAGAGAGATGGGATAAATAATGTATACTGCATTGACACAGATGAGGGAGAAAACTGTTTAAAAGGGACATGTGATTAGGTATTATTGTAATGAGAGCGGTCCATAATGAAGGCGGCATAGTGGGGTGGACCTGGGGGGAGGAGTTGCAAAACAATGAAAGAATTTTTCTTTCACTTTTCAAAGAGAAGAGTGTACTGGGGTAGGACGGGGTGGGCAGGGAGAAAAGTGCAACAATGAATGAATGTAAATCCAAAGTCTCCGTAAATTT
>NW_006400088.1:108214-113759 GCF_000299155.1 Elephantulus edwardii
TAGGAGTTGGCTCTTCAAAAAGGGCAATTAAATCAACAAACCACTAGCAAAACTAAGAACTGAAAAAAAAAGCAAAATATACAATAATTCAATTCAAAGACAAAATGGGCAATGTCACAAAAGAACCAACTAAAACAAAAAGGCTAACAATGGAATATTATGAAAAACTATTTTGTTGTTGTTGTTGTTGTTATGTGTCATCAAGTTGCTTGCAACTCATAACGACCTTATGTACAACAGCCCTAAACCCTGCTCTATTCTGTGCTAATCACACTACCTCTGACACACCCATGCCAATTATCCCACTGAATCAATCCACCTCATAGAGTGTCTTCCCCTCTTGTGCCATCTGTCCACGCTCTCAAGCATGATGTCCCTCTCCAAGAACCTGTCCCTCCTTACAACACGTCCTAAGTATGTTAGACGA
Source organism: Elephantulus edwardii (assembly GCF_000299155.1). Classification (NCBI taxonomy): domain Eukaryota; kingdom Metazoa; phylum Chordata; class Mammalia; order Macroscelidea; family Macroscelididae; genus Elephantulus; species Elephantulus edwardii. Next base: position 108,642 of record NW_006400088.1, read on the forward strand.
AGCCCCAGAACCCTTGTCTCCAAGGAGTAGCCTGGTTTAACCCTCTCAGGTGAATCTGTTTGTTTTCTTGGCAGTACATGGTACATTCAATACTTTTCTCCAGCACCACAGCTCAAAGGCATCAATTCTCCTTCTATCCTCCCTAGTTATTGTCCAACTCTGATGCATAACAAGTGATTGCAAAGGCCATAGTCTGTAACAGATGCACCTTAGTCTCCAGAGTGACATCATTGCTCTTCAGTACCCTGGAGAGGTCCCAACAGCAGACTTTCCCATCACAAAAAAAATAAAAAATAAAAAAATAAAAATTATTTCCTGGCCAAGAGTGATGACAGTGGAACCAAACAGACTAAAGTTTTAACAATCTCAATTTCTTCACCATCCATCCTGATACTGCCAATTGGTCCAGTGGTGAGAATCTTTGTCTTCTTGACATTGAACCTCAATCCATACTGAAGGCTGCAGTCCTTGACCTTCTGCGGCAAGCATTTCAGGTCCTCTTCAGTTTCAGCAAGCAGGGTTGTGTCACCTGCATAACGCAGATTGTTAATAGATCTTCCACCAATCCTGATGCCACATTTCTCCTCATAGAGCCCAGCCTCTCGGATAATCTGTTCTGCATACAGGTTGAAAAGGTATGGAGATAGGACACATCCCTGGCTTACACCTTTCCCAATTTTGAACCATGCAGTGTTTCCTTGCTCTGTTCTGACAACTGCCTCTTGGCCCAAGTATAGGCTTCTCATTAGAATGATCAAGTGTTCTGGGATTCCCATTCTTCTCAGAGTCAGCCACAGTTTGTTATGACCAATAGAGTCAAATGCCTTTGCATAATCAATGAAACACAGGCATTCTTCTGGTATTTCCTGCTTTCAGCTAAGATCCATCTAACATCAGCCACAATATCCCTAGTACCATGACTCCTTCTAAACCCAGCCTGGATTTCTGGCAGTTCTCTGCTGATGTGCTGTTCCAGTAGTTTATGGGTAATCTTCAGTAGAATCTTGATTGCATGTGAAATCAATGATACTGTTCTATAGTTTCCAAACTCTGTTGGGTCACCCTTCTTTAGAATGGGAACAAATATAGATCTCTTCCAGTCAGTTGACCAAGTGGTTGTTCCCCAGACTTCTTGGCACAACTTGGTGAGCACATCCAGGGCAGCATCTGTTAGCTGAAATATGTCAATTGGTATACCATCTATTCCCAGCACCATATTTTTTGTTATTTCCTTCAAAGCAGTTTAATCTTTTTCCTTCATCACCATAGGCTCTTGCTCATATGTTGTTTCATTAAATTCTTCTGTGTCTGCCAATTCCTTTCGATACAGTAACTCAGCATATTCTTTCCATCTCCTTTTAATACTTTCTGGATCATTTAATATTTTGTCAAAAGCATCCTTGATTATAGCAACTCTAGGTTTGAATTTGTTCTTCAGTTCCTTGAGCTTAAGAAATGCTGAATGAGTTTGGCCCTTTTGATTTTCCAGGTCCTGCTCCTTGCACATTTCATTGTAATATTTTACTTTGTCATCACGTACTGCCTTTTGCAATCTTCTGTTCGGCTCCTTAGTATCTTGAATTCTTCATTGTGCTTTGGCTTCTCTGTGCTCCAGTGCAATCTTCAGAGTTTCTTCTGACATCCATTTTGACCTTTTTTTTTCTCTTCTGTCTTTGTAATGACCATTTGCACTCTTCTGAATGATATATTTGACATCGTCCCACAACTCATTTGGTTTTTGCTCATTAGTGTTCAAGGTCTCAAACCTGTTCCTGAGATGGTTCTGAAATTCAGGTGGGCTGAACTCAAAGTCATATTTTGGTTCCCTTGGGTTCAGTTTAATTATCTTCAGCTTCAGCTTGAACTTGCATATGAGTAGCTGGTGGTTTTTTCCACAATCAAAGCAATGCAATGAAAAAATATTCAAACAAAGATGAAAACCTAGAAGAAAGGGAGAAATACTTAGAAATTTACAACCTACCTAAACTGACACAGACTGAAATTGAAAATCTGAACAGATCCATTTGAAAAGAAGAAATTTAAATGCTAATAAAACAACTTCAAGCCAAAAAAAAGCCCAAGACCAAATGGTTTTACACATGAATTTTATCAGGCATTCAGAAAAGAACTGTCATCAATTCTACATAAAGTATTTCAGAAAATAGAAAAGATATCATTCTCCCAGACTCATTCTATGAAGCAAACATATCCTTGATACCAAAGCCAGGCAAAGACACAACTGAAGTAGAAAACTGTAGGTGAATATCTCTCATGAACATAGATGCAAAAGTCCTAAATAAAATCCTGGCCAATAGAATACAGTGATACATCAAAAATATAATTTACCATGATCAAGTGGGATTCATAACAAGTGTGCAAGGATGGTTCAACATAAGCAAAACAATCAGTGTAATTCATCGCATTAACAGAGCAAACAAGACCCACATGATCCTATCATTTGATGCAGAAAATGTCTTTGATAAAATCCAACACCATTTCCTGATTAAAACACTCAACAAAACAGGAATATAGGGTAATTTCCTCAACACAGTAAAAAAGTATATACACAAGCTTGAGAGCCAACATTGTTATCAATGGAGAAATGTTAAAGGCATTCCCTTTGAGAAAAGGAACTAGGTAAGAACATTTATGTCACCTCTTGTATTCAATTTTGTATTGGAAGTCTTAGCCATAGCAATAAAACAAGAGAAGGAAATAAGAGGTATCCAAATTGGCAAAGAATAGGTAAAATTACTCTATATGCAGATAATATGGTAGTATTCTTAGAAAACCCTCAAAGACTCAGCTAAAAAAACCTACTGAACATAGTTGAAAAATTCAGCAAAGTGGCTGGATAAAAGATCAACATACAAAAATCAATTGGATATCTCTACAATGACAGAATACAGAATTTCAGCTAAGAAAAACAATACCTATAATAATAGCTAATAACAAGATTGATTACTTGTGAGTAAATATAACTAGAAACACAAAGGCTCTATCCAAAGAAAATTACAAATCATTACTACAAGAAACAATATGAGACCTGGAGAAATGGAAAAAAATATGTCTTGCCCTTGGATAGGAAGACTCAATATTGTAAAAATTACACCAGTACCAAAGGCAATTTACACGTTTTATGAAATCCCATACAAACACCAAGTCCATTCTTCAACGAGATGGCAATGGAAATCTCTGGTTTCATTTGGAATAGAAAGAAACCTCAAATAAGCAAAGCACTCCTTAAAAAGAGAAAAAGGTAGGAGGCATCTCACTCCATGATTTCAAATCCTACTACACTGCCGTGGTGGTTAAGACAGCACGGTACTGGTACTATGACAGACACATAGATCAATGGAATAGAATTGTGAATCTAGAAATCAGCCCATCTACCTATGGCCAACTGATTTTTGACAAGGAGATGAACTCAGTTATGGGGGGGAACGACAGACTTTTAAACAAACGGTGCTGGCAAAATTGGAAAACTATCTGCCAAAAACTCAAGCAAGATCCACACCTCACTCCATACACGATAACCAACTCAAAGTGAATCATGGACCTAGTACTTAAACCAAGGACTATGAACTTCATTAAGGAAAAGCTTAGAAGAACTCTAGAAGTCCTAATCCATAACATGAGCAGTCTTCCAAGAAAAACTTACATCCAGGAAAGGATAAAATAGATGAATGGGATCTTCTAAGAATCAAATCCCTATGCACATTCCCAAACTTCTCCAGCAGGGTAAAAAGGAAAATCACAGTCTGGGAATAAAAATATTTGATAATGACATGTCTGATAAGGGACTTATATCTGGAACTTATAAAATACTAGAGCATCACAACAAGATAAAGGTAACCAATCCAATTACTAAATGGGTACAGGAAATGAACAGACACTTCACCAAAGAAGACATTCAGATGGAAAGCAAACACATGAAGAAATGTTCAAATTCCCTCCTCTAAGAGAGATGCAAAACAAAACGACTATGAGTAAGAATAGCCAAATTTAACGGAGCAGCAAACAACAAATTATATCGAGGTTCTGGAGAAACTGGTACTCTTATTCTCTGTTGGTGGAAGTGTCAAATGGTGCAATCACTGTGGAAGGCAGTGTGGCGCTTTCTCATAAAGGTGGAAATAGAAATTCTATTTAACCCAGCAATTCCACTACCAGGAATATATCCTAAATAAACGTGAACTGCATACCTATGTTTATTGCTCTTTTGTTCATAATAGCAAAGAGTTGGAAACAACCCAAGTGCCCATCAACAAAACAATGGTTAGACAAACAGTGGTATATTCACACAGTGGAATACTGTGAAGCATTGAAAAACATGGAACTCATGTAATACTATGCAAAATGAGTGAGCCTAGGGGACATAATGTTGAGTGAAATATCTCAATCACTAAAGGACAAATACTGCATAATGCCAGTGTTATAAAACAGGACTGATATCAGGCTTGGGATGAAACTAAGAAAAGAGGGCATAAATAATGTACATTGCATTAAAACAGATGAGAGAGGGAACTATTTAAAAGGGATATATGCTTAGTTATTATTTGCAGGATAAAAGCTTCATAGTAAAATGGACTGAGGTGGGGATTGTGCAACAGTCAAAGAAATTTTTTCTTATTAAAGAGAAAAGCTAACTGGGGCAAGGGGTGTGGGCAGGGAAGAAAATGTGCAACAATGAATGAATGGAAAAAAAAATGCATGTGTCTTTCCAAGGAACAGTCCCTTCTAACAACATGTCCAAATTTTGTGAGAAAAAGCTTCGTAACCCTTGCAAATAAAGAGCACTCTGGTTGCACATTCTCTAAGAGTTATCTGTTTGCAACAGAACTCCTTGGGATGGATTTACACAATGATTACAGCAATGTATTCAGTCATGTCTCAAGTATGTGAGACATAACACAGGATGGCACAGGATAGGACAGGGATTAGATTTGTGATTGTCACTATGAGTCAGCACCTAACAATATCAATATATTTTTTTGTTTTTTTTTAAAGTCTCTGTAAATTTTTTTTTTAAATTTAGGTTGTTTATTTCTCATTTCAATGAACATCTACAGAGATTTTGGAATTCCATTCATTCACTGTTGCACCCTTCACACGCAC
>NW_006400088.1:114984-115477 GCF_000299155.1 Elephantulus edwardii
TTTTGTTCATTCATTGTTGCACTATTTTCTCTACCCTCCTCCCCAGTTCGTTCTTCTTTCCCCCCCCCCCTTGAAGTCTATTTTAATTGTCCAATTGCCACAGTGCTTGTCAAGGCCAGTTCTGATTAATCTCCTTTGTCAGTGTGTGCTTTGCATTCACTATCACCCCTCCTTGAGAGAGACTTCACCCTGATTCATAGGGAAAAGGGGATAGCGTATTCTCTTAGCTACTTCCTGCTGTAAAGGGACGCTGTAGGTTTCAGGGTGAAGATCTTCTCTCACTACTCTAAAGGGCCCTTTTGACAGTAGGAAACACTTAGACTATTATGGAGATTGACTTTGGAATTTAGATGCACTGTTATCAATTGTGCTTAGCCGTACATGTTCATATCCTTGAAGATGTATCGTGGAAGTGTTGCCGCCTGTTGTTGTTATGTGCCATCGAGTCGCCTGCGACTCATGGCGACCCTATGTACAACAGCCCTAAACTCTG
>NW_006400088.1:116837-117429 GCF_000299155.1 Elephantulus edwardii
GTGAAGTAAGGAACTGCTTATGAGGTTTTCCATCCATTCCAACAAATAAGAGATAGTGAGAAGAGTTGGGACCTCAGAAGGCTTTTAGGACCAATTAGTAGGTTCTGTGTCCAGGAGAAAACGAATATACTTACCAGTAGTGTTAATGCTCACCCACAGCTCTTCTGGGAGAATCTAAATCATTGAAGCATCCTCCTTTGTTTCCAGCTGGGAGTTGGAGCCTGTCAGTCCTGTCTGCCATGAGGACCTGATGTGGGCCACCTTCTCCAAGTGTCCTTCAGAGCCACACTTAAAGCAAGTGAGTGGGAGCTTCCTCTCTCCTCCCTTGCCTATCTGTGGCTTTCGTCTCTGACACTGTCTATTGAAGTGGCCCAGCTTTCCAAAGTGGAAGCAATTCTGACCTCCTTTATTACTTTTGGGTGGCAGTATATATAAATAAGACTTCCTTTTCCTGACACAGGCCCTAAACTGGCAACAATAGTTGCCCCACTAATTTTGACCATTCTCTGGTTTTTTCTCTTCCCTCTAGATCCCAGTTGTTAAAAGAGGGAAAAATTTAAGCAAATGTATAACAAATAATTTTGAACATTAT
>NW_006400088.1:117891-120633 GCF_000299155.1 Elephantulus edwardii
TTTTCAATGCAGCATAGTATTCCATTGTGTGAATATACCACAGCTTCTCTATCCATTCGTTTGTTGATGGACACTTAGGTTGTTTCCAAATCCTTGCTATTGTGAACAAAGCTGCAGTAAACATGGCTGTGCATATATTTGCCTGGATGTCAGTTATGGTCTTTTCGGGGTATATTCCCAGTAGTGGAATTGCTGGGTCAAATGGTATCAATATCAATATTAAGGTGCAAGAGGTGGACCAAGATGAAGGCAAGCCAAATATTATTAATATTGTAAGGAATAATGAAGGTTTTTATGACTTGTAGAGACCTCATGAACAAGATATTTGCACCTTGCCATGTTCTGCATCATCCCCATCATTTCTGATACACTTAAGCCAGTTGATATAGTCACTGTGCCAATCCATCTTTTTGAGGGTTTTCTCTTTCACTGACTCTTCACCTTTCCATGCAAGTTGTCTTTTTCTAGGGACCAGCCCTTCCTTAAAATATGCTCAAAACATCAGAGACAAAGTTTCACAGTCTGTGTTCTTAAAGAGCACCCTATTTACACTTTCTCCAAGATATTGTGTGTTCTTTTGGCCGTCCATGGAATAGCCAGTATACCTCTTCAACACCAGAATTCAAAGGCATCCACTCTTCTACTGTAATCCTTATTAATTTTCAAGCTTAGGAAGTAATGTAGAATAAGGTACACCTTATTCTTTATACTGATAAAATTGCTCATTGGCACATTGGATAGGTCCCTAACAGAAGATTCTTTTAATTAAGAATGGTGCTTCTTTTTTCTCCTTAATTTGTTTAAATTAATTTTTTTCATTGTGATTTTAACAAAACTTTACAGGAAAGTTGGACTTAACCCACTTCAAAGGCTGTTTCATCTTTGATCGGGAGTATGCATTTAAGTCCTTCTCACTTTTAATAAGCAAGATCTTATTGTTTGAATAATAAAGATTGCCTTCTTCCAATCTTAATGCCATTTTTTCCATAAAGTCCAGATTTTCAAATTATTTGTTCAATATGCTGATTAAATAGATATTTAGAAAGGATAATGCCCTAGCACACACTTTGTTTGCACAACAGTCTCTTTTTTTATCTAGGTATGTATTTCACATAAGCAATTAAGTGTTGTAGGATTCTTCTCAACGTTAGCAATAATTTGTTATTATCCACACAGTTAAATTCCTTTGAGTAGTCAAAAAACACAAATAGACATATTTCTGATATTCTCTGTTTTAAGTCAAGATCTACCATCAGCAATGATATTCCTGGTTCCATGATCTCTTCTACGTTCAGCATAAATTTCTGACAATAATCTTCAGCAAGAATTTACTTGCATGTGATACTGTTCAATAATTTCCTTATTCTATTGAATGACCTTTACTAAGAATTGGAGCAAATAGTCAGCTGGGCAGGTAACAGCCTACTAATTTCTTGACACAGACTATTAACATGTCCAGGGTTTTGTATGTTTCTTGGAACATGTCAATAGTTTTCCTATCAATTCTTGGTCCTCATTTTTTTGCCAATGATTTAAGTGCAGCTTGAACTTCCTTCATAAACATTGGTATTTGATCATGCTCCATTTCCTGACATGGGCCGGTGTTGTCTTATTCTTTTTGGTGCATTGACTCTGTGTAGTTGTTTCCATCTTCTTCTGATAGTTAACAGAACATTAAAAATTGTTTCATTAGCATTGTTTGATACTTCAACTCAAGGTTTTTATTTGTTCTTCGACTCTCTCGGCTTGAGAAATGCTAAAGGAGTTCTTCCCTTTTTATTTTATAACTCTGGCTCCATAAACATTTTGTTATAATACTTTGCTTTATCTTCTCTAGTTTCCCTTTAAAAACTTCTGTTCATTTACTTTATGATGGTATATATTTCCATTGTTTTTGTTTCCTGTTGTTCTGAGGCAATCTTCAGCATCTCTTGTGACATCCATTTTGGTCTTTTATTTCTTCTTTGTCTTTGCAATGATCTTGTGCTTTCTAGTTCACAGCTCATATGGTCTTTGGTCATTAGTGTTTAATTCCTCAAATATATTCAGACAGTTTTTAAACCTAGTTGAGATAGAACCTATTATTGCATTTTGGTTCTTGTGGATTTGGGTTTTTTTTCCTTCAACTTCAGTTTGAGCTTGCACATGAGTAATTGATTATCTGTTCCACGTCCAATGCTTAGCCTAGTTTGACTGCTGATATTGAGCTTCTCCCACAATTCTTGCCATAGATGTAGTCAATTTGATTTTTGTGTAGACAATAGGTGAAGTTCACTGCAAGGTTTAAAATCAGGAAAAGTGTGTGTTAAAGTTTTATCCTTTCGTTGTTGTTGTTGTTGTTGTTAGGTGCCACCAAATCAAGTACAACTCTTAGCAACCCTATAAACAAAAGGTCTGAACCCAGTGCTGTCCTCTACCACCCTCACACTTCCTGAAACTCAAGAGCCCATTGCAGCAGTCACCATGTCAATCCACCTGGTTGAGGGTCTTCCTCTCCTTTGCCGACCCTCGACTCTTCCCAACATCATGTCTCTCTCCAAGGTATATATGTCCAAAGTATGTGAGGTGAAGCCTCATCATTCTTGCCTTCAAAGAGCACTCCAGCTGCACCCTATCCAAGACATAGCTATTCATTCTCTTGGCTAGTCATAGGATATTCAGTGCTTTTCTCCAACAGCATAGCTCAAAAGCATCAATTCTTTTTCTTTTTTTAATTTTTATTTATTATTTTTGTGTGAGTGT
>NW_006400088.1:121298-122854 GCF_000299155.1 Elephantulus edwardii
AAAGAGCTGAACAGACTATTTCAAAAGGCAGCTGAGGAGGCCAAAGCAAAGTATTGTAATGTTATATGCAGAGAGCTGGAATTGGAAAATAAAAAGGGAAGAACTTGCTCTCCATTTCTCAAGCTGAAAGAACTGAAAAACAAATTTAAGCCTCATGTTACAATGTTGAAAGATGCTATGGGTAATATTTTGAATGGCCAAGAAAGCACTAAAAGAAGATGGAGGGAATACACAGAGTCACTGTCCCAGAAAGAACTGATTGACACTGAAAAATATCAGGAAGTACCATAATGAACAGGACCCAATGGTAATGATAGAGGGAGTGGAAGCTGCATTTAAGGCACTGGTAAAAAATAAGGCTCCAAGAATCAATGAGATATCAATTGACTTGTTTCAATTAACAAATGCAAATCCTTTTCTCTATACATATTAAATCTGCATACTGGGCAAATCATTTGAGAATCTGAATTATATGAAGAAGAATGTGTCATCAGTACCGTAGGAAGTCTCATAAAAATTTTTCATTATTTAGATGATACAAACTCTCTGGATTTGAAACAGTGCAGAAGATCTAACTCTATAGCCTTCATATTGGTCATATCTTAACAACAAGAAAAGAAAAATTCTCATCACTAGACCAAGAGGCAAACCATTGTAGATGGGGAAAAGTCTTAAATTTTCCATTGTTATAATTTTACTTCAATACCGATCAATAGCTTTGGTAGCAACAGTCAAGAAATCAAGATATGTGCATTGGGAAAATCTACTGTCAAAGACCTCTCCAAAGTTCTAAAGAATAAGGGTATCAGTTTAGAGACTAAAGTGTGCCTGTTGATCCAAGCCACAGTGTTTGTGATTGATTCTTATGTATCTGAAAGTTGGACCATGAACAAGGAACATAGACTAATCAAGGTCCTCTCTTCAAATGTGGTGTTGTCAAAGTATATTGAATACATATGAACTGCCAAAATAATTAACAAATCTGTCCTGAAGGAAGTGCAAATAATGTGCTTCTTAGTGACAAGAATAATACATCTTCATCTCACTTACTTTGAGCCTATTTTTTGGAGGAATCAGCTCTGGAAAAGAGACAATATACTGAAAAAAGTTCTTGGAGAGAGACATCAGGCTTGTTGATGAGATGGAATAACACTGTGACCATCACAATAGCCTTCAGTATGACAGAGAGCATGAAGATGATGCAGAATAGGGCAAGGTTCAAATCTGTTCTTCATAGGCATGCTATAAGCAGACAGAATCAAAGAAACACAAAAACAAAACCTAATTATTCAGGTATTATTGTTGAGTACCTTAGAGTAAAAACCAACCCATAGCTGATGCTCTGATGGGTTTTTAGAGGTAGTTAATAGCATGGGAGAAGATTATCTATCCTTCTCCCATGAAGCATCTTGTGGCCTCTAACCCATGTGCCTTTGAGATTGCAACACAGCTTCTTCCCCGCTAGTCTTCCAGAGTATATAAAATTCCGTTATGGAGACATACAATTAATAATTCTTAACTGTTATTTCATTTTTCAATTATTTTTATAAAATTTT
>NW_006400088.1:123396-124185 GCF_000299155.1 Elephantulus edwardii
GGTTGGCGCAGGATAGAGCAGGGTTTAGGGCTGTTGTGCATAGGGTCGCTATGAGTCGGAAACGACTCGACAGCACATAACAACAAACAACAACAGTGTTATGTGTTGCTGAGTTGGCTCTGATTCACAGAAGCTCTCTAGGACAGAGCAGAACTGGCCACCAGCGTTGCCTGGGAGCAACTTGTACCTTTGAACAATGTTTTTGGCAAGTAGCTCAGTGATTAACTGTAGTGCAAGCCGACTTTTAGTTAAAATGTGTTAATTATTTTACAATGAAGTAAAGTTTTATTTTATATAAAATCTCTCATATTCACTATAAACATTTCCAAAATGTCAGAAAAACTATTCTTTTTTTTTAAAGGAAAATTTTTTCTTAATCCATTTAAATTCAATCAGTAGAATATTCATGTACATAAGGAGTTATTCCATAGAAGAACTGTTATATAGTATTTTATGAAATCATTTTTTCCTTAGTGGTCCCTAGTATTCCACTGTGTGGTTGTACCACAATTTCTCAATCCATTCATTTGTTGATGGGCGTTTGAGCTTTTACCATTTTCTTGCTACTGTGAATAATGCTGCTATGAACATAGGTACATATCTCCATTTGTGTTTCAGTTCTCATTTCCTTGGCACATATTCCTGTCAGTAGAATAGCTGGGTCATATGGGATTTCTATACCTAGATTTTATTTTTCTCTGTGGGACAAAAGCTATTCTTTTTAAAAAATAGAATTTTTATTTTATACTGGTTTACTTACAAAGTTCATATATATTGTTTTTCACACCG
>NW_006400088.1:126644-132214 GCF_000299155.1 Elephantulus edwardii
AAATAAAAGATAAAAAAAATAAAAAAAAATAAACTATGCAGAATTAGAGAAGAAATTGAGACTTTGCCACCTTAGTAAATGCCACCAAAAAGATTGAGCTTTAGAAGCCTGATAGATTGGGGTGGAGAATTAAATAGCTTTCCTACTCCCACATAATTCTGAAAGGCAAAATGGGAAGAAAAGCCTTTCCCCTGAGTCTACAGCTATTTCCAGGATTTTCATCTTTGAATGCCTGCCAGACACAGTTGCACTGTTAACAATTTTAGAAAGTTTCTGGAACATCACTCTTGGATAGTGGTAAAACAGAAAATATAACAACTCTGAAATGAGGAAAGTAATTTTTTCTTCTCACTTTCCCAAAATAAAATGCAAAAATAAAACAAAATATGCCGATAAATTCTCCTGTAGAATGATTTAATCCATATTTATTCACTGCTACACAGGAGAGTACCATAAATATGTGTGTGTTCAAATGAATATTTGCTAAGTAACAGAAGTACTTTAAAGCCCTGAGTAATGCAAACAGTTAGGCTCTCAGCTGTTAACCAAATTGTTGGGTGTCAAGTCCATCCAGAGGTTCTTCAGAAGTGATGTCTGGCAATCTATTTTTAAAGAATCAGCCATTGAAAATATTATGAAGCAAAATTTTAGAGAACTCTTGGGTTGTGGAACTGGAAGAGTCTTGAACATATCATAGACCAAGGGGGGGGGTGGAAGTAGATTTGTCTTAGAGAGAGTGAAACCAAGTTTCTCCTTGTAGGCTAGGAATTTGAAGTTCCACCTCACATTGGGCATGTGACCAGGAGGGACCAGTCCTTAGACAAGGACATCATGCTGAGAAGGGTGGAGGGACAGCGCAGGGGAGGAAGACCCCAGATGAGATGGATTGATACAGTAACTGGCACAATGGGGATAGGTGTGTCAGAATCAGTGAGACTGGCTCAGGACAGGGCAGGCTTCAGATCTCCCGTATACAGAATCTCCATGAGTTGCAGGCAACTAGATGGCACATTAAAACAATAACAAAACATGTGTTAGAATGACATAAACAGCCAACTGAAATAAGAATATTTGTAGAACTTTAGAAAAGTGTCAGGACCGTGTTATAAAATGATCTGTGTGATATTAATATGCAGAAAATTTTCAATAAAAACATCTTTTTTACCTCTAGCTCTGTTGTTGTTGTTGTTGTTGTTAGCAGGCTACTCATAGCGACTCTATGAAGGAGAGTCCTTGACGCTTGGGTGCCTTTCATCCTCTCTCCAGGTTCATAGGGTTTCTGGAGGCAAGGTATTATGGAAGTGGATGCCACTCCTCCTTCCAAGCTTGTTTTAATCCGGGAGCTCCACCCCACTCTCTGTCCGCATTGGGTAGCCAACCATTAACGCATTTGACACGTGAGTGCCACAGGGTCCAGCCTCACAGCAACCAAAAGTGACCGCGGGACGGCAACTTGTACACCAGGGCTATACGACCTAGAGGAATGTCTGAACAAAAACAATGAAAGACAGGCCCGAGGGCCGCGGATTAAAAGTCACCAACCTTTGGCTTGGTAGCATCACTTTCTGTCCCCTGGACCAACTGATCTCTATCTTGAAGTTGATATTACTGTTGTTAAGTACAAACCTGGGAGAACATGGCCGTCATCTCTCCCCTCTTCCCCATTCCTGGTTTGAAGCCCTCTGCTGCCTTAAATCCTAGGCCAAGCCTGACTTGCCTGGCTCCTGGAGGCAGAGTAGTCCTTCGCGTCCGAAAACTGCCACAACACCCTCTCAAACAGCACCATGCTCTCTCTGGCAACCGGCCATACATAGCAACCCTGGGTGGAGCAAACCTGGGAGAACATGGCCGCCATCTCTTCCTAGCTCTAGCCCAAGATTTAATAATCTGAGGACTGCTGATATTCTGAGCTGAAAATCCTTTGTTATGGAGGACTTTCCTGTGCACTATAGGATTTTCACCAGAATGGCAAAGTGAGAGACCAGAATTACCCATGCAAGCAAAGAATTTATTTAAAGAGAAAACTCTAGCAGAGTTTAGTGGGGAGTTAGGAATAGGATGGAGTAAAGAAATGGGGAAAATTCAGTGAGGACTAAAAAGATAGGATAATAGTAATCATAGATGGTCTTCACAATTACTTTCTATGCATTAGGCAGCTGCACAATGAATAACGATGAAAGAAGAAAAATTGATACATTTCAGTTGTGATGCTGCATAAAAGGATTGACCATACCATGGACTGCCAAGAGAACAAACAGGTCTCCCCTGGACAGGGTGAAATGAAGATGTTCCTTGGAGGCAATGATTTTAAACCTCCATCTCACATACTTTGAACATATTGCCTGGAAGGACTGGTTCTTGGAAAAGGACATCATGCTTGCAGGGTGGAGGGATGGTGCAAGAGAGGATGACCCTGAGTGAGATGGATTGACTCAGTGACTGAAAGGCGTAATGGAGGAGGTGTTTTGGAGACAGTGAGATTGGCTCAAGACGGGGCAAGGTTCTGATCTATTGTGCCTAGGTTTGCTATGACTCACAGGCAACTTGATAGCACATAACAACAACAATATTAATTATATAGATTACAAGGTATATGAATGAGTGTATGAAACAATATGTGGATGAAAGATTATATAAAAATCAATGTATAAAATAAAACACAATGCATATGAATTATTGTATGCAAATCAATAAATAATAATAAAAAACAAAGAAAAAATAACTTGTGCGGGGAGGCATAGAAATTCGCAAGTCAAAAATAAACCCATGACTCAACTAGATGGAGTTTGGATAGGGCAATTCTTAGGAAAAGAAAACTAATAAGTCTGTCCAAGGACCTGCACAGCTTGGAGTAGGTATGATAATCAGGTAGGTATGCATGCATTTCTGCTTAAGATGAATTCCATGGCAAAAGGTTCTGGGAAAGCAGACATTGCATTTTATAGTGTGACCTGCATATGTTACCAGTTGCATATCTGAATGTGAATCTCAACACAGCACATAAATTTTGACAAGGGCTAATAGTCTAAAATGAACTTCAATGTATGCCTGGATATTGGCTTATCAAACTTGTCTTTCTTGGGCCTGGTTTCTATTAAAAACATGCAAAGATTGGCAAACACTAGATGTTAGCATTAAAGGGAATTATAGGAGCCGGGAGATTGAAGATTGAGTCCTAGAATAAGTTCTGGTTCCCTATTTCAAGTGACACCAGGCACATCTTCAGATATTACTGAATATTACCTGGGAAGATAGTGGTTGTGGTGATAAAGATGATTCTGGTGATTGTGGTAGAGTGATATGATAGAGGTGGTGATGGAAGTACTAGTGTTATGGTCACAGAGAGATGGTGATCCCAGAACTAAGGTAATGCTACTTCCACTCAGAACACTCTAGTAATATAACAGTGAAAACCTCTATAATTCCAGATATTCTTGTGCCAACACAATTTTTATATTCAAACTGTGGTTGAGTTTACTTTTTCTTCTTAGATATTTATGAGGATTAAAAATAAAATTATAAAGTGATATTATGTTGATACAGCCTTGAGGCCCTAGAAAATAAAAATTACAACTTTAGTTGTTTACTTAATATTAAACTTTTTAATCTTAAATTTTAAAATACTAGAAGTAAACCATGAAATTAATTATTAAATGCTATCTTGCTAAGTGAGACACTGACAAAATAACTAAAACAAAACCAAGAGTCCATTTCTGATAGCACATATATAAAAACCAGGCCCGTAATCCTGGCCTACAGTTATGACTTCAACAGAGGTATAGCTGGCAGTCAGGAACACATCAGATTGTCCAATTCTACGACTTCTATTTGGCTGTGTTTCTTTAGACCGAGGTCTACTTTCTAGCCTATCAGTCATCATCATCACTCAACGTTACAAAGACACATAAAGAACTCATTAAATTATAGGCATTCTTCTAGACATTTTATAATCTTCATATCAAGCTTATACCCTTAAATTTACACATGAGGAAAATGAGGTGTGGACAGAAGCAATAAGTAACAGTAGTCTGATTTTGCTTCTGAAGAGGCTACTAATGACAAAATGCTCACTATCTGATATGTGGCTGTATTAAATGTGCTTTTCACCCAACTAATTTCCAGTCACTGGTTTTAGTAACACTGTTTTGTAAGCACTTATTTCCTGTCTGACTTCCGCTGACAAAAAGCAAATAATGGCAGTAGCTATTTTCATTGTCAGTTTTTATTCAGTATTAAAAGACTACATTTTGTGCATGTGTGTGCCAGAGAAACAGCTGTTCCTTCTTCATATTCAGAGATAAAATGGAATTGTTTAATTTATAGTGCCATGATCACAGGTGGAACAGACCAGAGCCAATAATATTGTCAGAGGTGGAACCATTAACAGCCAAGAACATAATCTAGCAAGTATGTTTAGTGACTGATCCTTCTTACTTTAAGGAGGCTTTAAAGACCATTTCAGGTATTCAAAGTAAATTTTATTTACATAAACTGTGGCAAATGTAACTTGCAGTGAATGATTGGTTCCTTAAATTTGAATGAAGAGGTCAAGTATTGTTTGTGAGGGAGGGGAAATAAGAATGTTGGGAAAAAATTATAAAACTGAAAAAATTGGGATCAAATTTGCATTCACAATTATGCACGCACAAAACAATGCGGAATTTTTTTCTTTTCAAATGTTGAAATTCTTTTAAATATTCATTTGCTTAAAAAGCTTTTATACATTTTTTCACACTATTCTTCAATCATATTGTGTTTCATACACTCATTCTCATGCATTGTGTTTTATAAAATTTAACATCATTGGACCTTGTACATAATTACCCTGTGACAATAGCTATTTTTTTTAATTTTTTTTTACAGAGGTTTTGGATTTCCATTCATTCATTGCCGCAATTTTCTCCCTGCCCACCCCTCCCCACCAGCTCTCTTCCCCCTCCGAAGAGAGAGGAAAAAAAATTCCTTCATTAGTGTAAAATTCCCACGTCCCTTCCCCCCACCCCCACCCCGAGTACACGTCTCTATGCAACCTTAATTCTGGATTTCTGTGCTAACTCAATCATATATCACTTCTAATCTGCTCTTTCCCTCATCTGTTTCAATAACAATATACATAATTTATCCAGCTTTTTTCTGTCATACCCCCACCCTGATGTCAGACCCATTCTACAACAGTGGCACCATCCAGTATTTGTCCCTTTGTGACTGAGATATTTCACTCAGCATAATGTCCTCCAGGATCACCCACTTTGAATAATATTGCATGAGTTCCTCGGTTTTCAATGCTGTGTAGTATTCCATTGTGTGGATATACCACAGCTTCTCTATCCATTCATTTGTTGGTGGGCCCTTAGGCTGCTTCCAACTCTTTGCTATTGTAAACAAAGCTGCAATAAACATGGGTGTGCATGTATCTGCTTGGATGGCAGACACGGTCTCTCTGGGGTATATTCCCAGTAATGGGATTGCTGGGTCAAACGGTATCTCTATTTGCAATTTTTTGAGAAAGTGCCACACCGCCTTCCACAATGGTTGCACCATCTTACATTCCCACCAACAGTGAATAAGAG